>NW_027278828.1:445000-672487 GCF_046629955.1 Centroberyx affinis | reverse complement strand
TCTAGTAAATATCCACATAAAGTCAGTTTTTACCCAACCTTCAGAACCTATAATGAATTTGTCATCAGAAGACAAAATGCAGTGGAATTATGTTTGTGTAACGCATGTTCCAATGCTGCTTTATAATCAGCAACAACCGTTTAGATGGATAAATTATTAGAGACATGTTTACTTGCTAAAATATGTAAACCTTCCAGGCTACTTAAAGAGACAGGCTGTTATAGGAGAAAAGATGTTTTTGTTTTGCAGTAACAGTTGACTAACTAGCAGTTTATAGCTCAGTGACGACATATGCTTGTGCTGCAATTTAGAGCTCATTTGATTGTAATCACCTGTTAATTTAATACAACCATCTGTTATTTTCCTACCAAGATGGCCGTGTGGTGATGTAACAGAATACTATGAATTGTAGTGACAGTAATGTGCTCATGTTGTACAAGTAGATTTGGTACATATTGGTGTGACTTACGGGGTCTTTGAACTGCTCACTGACTGAGCGGATGACTGGCAGCGTCTCTTCTAGCTTAGAGGCCAGCTGGTCTGCATTCATGTCGCCCAGACCGAGCATGTTGCACATCTAGAGAGAGAGGGAGAGAAACAGAGAGAGAGGTTAAGTATGAGGGCTTCAATCATGACTAACATAGACCAACTGAATCTCAATATCTTTCAGCATCAGCAGATAAACCAACATGAACACACAACATGAACTGTATTCCATACTAGGCTATTTTCCTGTTACTTTGCTGAAGTGTTTTTCTAAAATGCGCTCTATAAACACAGTTGAACTGACTTGATCATACACAAATGATCCAAGTTAATTAATGAATGGAGCTGACTTGTCCCTTCTCACCTGGGAGATGAAAGGACTAATCTGGTTCTTGATCTGCATGAGGCGGCCCAGACCCCGCTCCACGATGGTGGGAAAGTTGAGCAGCCGCAGTGTGTGGCCAGTAGGGGCAGTGTCGAACACTACTACTGAGAAGTTCATTCCTTTCACTAACCTGATGAAAAGAGAAAAAGCATATTAAAGTAGGAGGGCTACTGGGAGGAGGGATGGGGTTGGGGGTTAAAAGATCTGAATAACCCTTTGGTTCCATTTACTCCTGCTATAGAGCTGGCTAGTCACATGGTAATCCAGATGTCATCAAGGTTCTGGAGGAGTTTTGACCATTCATTTGTATATTTCAAAATAGCTGGCTCCGCTCACACACCATATGGTTCCACTCATTCAATCGATCTAAAAAGTTCTGATATACTGTAAGAGTAATGGATAACTAAATTGGATTTACATCTTGAAATTTGAGAAAAACTAGAAAAAAAACATAGGTACAAGACTGTGTATGTAACAGCCTTAGCTCAGTAAAGGACAACAATTTCCATGGTACATTATGCCACAGCGCCATTTTTGATCAACTGCTGGGTTTCTGTGATAAACCGTTTTGTGCCAGATTGCAACCAATTGTACAGCATTTTACAGATTCCCCCAGAGTGAATGCTTGGAAGAACGGTGAATCTGACTTACATGGTACGATAACATTTCTTTCAAACATGCTGTGCATGGTGTTAGGATACTATGGGGTGTTACAGAGCTAGCTACCATGTCAAATCGGCGATGAGGAGAGTATGACATAAGAGCGTAAGAGCTGTTCTGATCGTGTGCTTGGTCGGAAGTTGGCGAGGCTTATGGGTATGGTAGAAGGTGTCATGGAACCTTATTTTTCAACACAAAGATTGAAACATTCACCATAACTGATGATAGCAATTACGTAATGGAGCCTTGCGTAACCCCGTAGAAGATGATAAGCCTACTTGATACAGATCGGCTCTAAACAACATCAGAATGAAGTTGGACGGGTGGTTAACATGGGGAAATCACTTGCTGAACCACTGTACCACATGACTAGACAGCTCTACAAGCAGAAGCGGTCTTTAACAAGGTAAAACATCATGTGATGCAGTTTGTTCTTGCCTCTTTTATTAACCAACACCCAGGCACTGTGAGTTATGACAGTAAACTGCAGGTATCCATTAAAGATCTTAGATCAGAGCGCTGACTTAGAATAGCACTGGCCAGCTCTTCTTGACCATCTCATTCATAATGCTGTGAAAGGTAAATGTGATTCTGATGGCTCTACAAGTGGAAAACATGGGGGTTGGCCTTTCAATGATCATCATCTGACCTCATGACCTCAGCATAGCTCATGGCCTCGTCGATGCCGGGGAAGGCGCTCATGGCCTCCTGCATCATCTTCTTGCCCATGCTCAGCATGTTGTCCTCCTCAAAGAACTCATCAGGTAGCTCTGCCACACCCAGGCTGGGGTCAATCTCCTGCACTCACAAACACACACACACACAGACCACACACAAACACACACACACACAAATAACCAGAGTGTTACAAAATGGCAGCTTGGGAAATTTCCAAGGTTATTTTTTGAGGACCTCAGGCCATTTGGTCAATTATACAATGATGACTTGTGCTTCTGAGGGAGATAAATGTGGAACTGACTATCATGAGACTGAAGAGTCAGTGGGCACATGAGATGCGTTTCAATTTGCAAACACAGCATAAATAGACCTCTTTGTTAGCAAAGGTAGGTATGTTTCCATTCACCTGTCAAGCTAAATTTATGCTAACTTTTGAAATGCTGCAAAAAATAACATGTGAATTAGACAGGTTTCCATCAGCTTGGTTAAATAAACTAAATAAAGAAAAACAGAAAGATTGTTTCAAGGACTGATTAATATGGGGCAAGTTGTTATTGTTCTTTAGTCTCAGGCTGTTTTTAAATATATTTCATGCTTTCATCTGAAGATGGATACAACGAAATGCACTGATGGACAGGTGTTTTACAGACATGTTTACAGACATGTTTACAGACAAGGATGTCCAAAAGCCACTTTTGCTCTGTTGTACAATGGAACTATACCAGTTGCATCAAGTCTACATCATTACATACATTATTGATTTGATACATTTGTGTCCATTGCAATTTATTGGATAACTTCTTTATCAACAACAACAAAAAAAAACTGATTTGATGCATCATAGTTTGCAAAAATAAACACTTGGATAGAAACCCAGCTAATAACTAAGGTGAGAGAAAATCTAAATTCTGTAATCCCCATCTTAAATGCAATTTCTGAATGTTGCATAAAGTTGAAGAATTAACTTTTCGTCTTTCAAGGCATCCCTCATTTCCCACGTCCATTTTGCTTATTGTCAGCAAAACCACTCGGGCTTGTCTTTCTCAGCATACTGTGACATCTCAAGAGGTAAATGTCAAACAATACCTATGGTTCTGGGAGAAATAACCAGTTTTAAATTAATGAGGTGCAACAAATAAATATATAGCCTATTGTATATTTCTACTTTTCCCCTGTCTTTTGTGTACTCGCTTCATAATACAAATAACTCTTCCGCCTGCAGGGTGACTTACCATGGCAAAGAGGTTGTCATAGCCTTTGACCTTAGTAGGCACCTTGGAGAACTTCTGGTCAAAAGCATCAGAGATGTTGTGGGCAGGATCCGTGGAGATGATGAGGACGCTCTCCCTGACAGCAGCCAGCTGGACAGCCAAACTACAGCTACAAATAAGGAGAAGACAGGCTTGTACTGCAAGTTGCATGTAGACGGAGGCACTTGACAGATTAAACTATGATGTCAACAACGTGTCTTATCTAACTATTCACCTTCATGTTGCTGCCATTGACTCACTACAGCTTGTCGGCATCAGTCTGGGGCTTCGGCGATATTTTAATTTTGAGGCATAATTTGTTAGCTACATTAAGCTATAAGCTAACTGCTGTCTGGTGTAACGTTATTCATAGTACGAGCAGATGTCCTTTCGTTACAAGCTAGCTGTAACTATTGAATGGGCACTAGATAGAAAGTTCTCCTGTTGCCTATATCGGGAAATAAATGTTAACAAGCAATCTGTCAGTGTCACCCTGCACAATGGTGATCGATCCAGCCGACAATGTCATAAATCGATGTGTCAGCTGGCTAACGTTAGCGGCAATGTTTGGAAGAATTCAACTTGACTTAATTAATCAATGTAACGGTTAGCTTAATTGATTTAATGCTAATGTATCTTAAGCTACTAGGCTAACGTTTGGTAATTTCGTGTCGTGCGAAAGTAATGACTCTTTTATAACGTTAAAATCCACGTCAACGTTGTTGATGGCTAAGCTAGCAAAGCGACGTAACATGAGAATACCATGTGGCAAATGAGGATTTCCCTTCTACTTACCTACATGTCGTTTTACCAACACCACCCTTCCCACCCACAAATATCCATTTCAAAGATTTTTGCTCGATGATGTTTTTTAATGTTGGTTCTAATGGTTCAACATCAGGCGCATCTTCAAATTCGTCTTCCAATGAAGCTGCCATCTTGTCTGTGTACAGCCCAGGTGGAATGTACCAAGTACTGCTGTTGCCTTCAACTGCTTCTCGTAAGCTCGTATTTCTGAGCGCCATAGTAGTAAATACGACTTATCTGCGCATTCAAATGGTTTTGGCTGTAAATAGTAACACAATGCACCCTGTGACAAAAGTAGTTTTACGGTGGGTGTCGTTTACAATTTGAGAAATTAAGCAGCACAACGTTGGTCTGTGCTGCAGCGTTAGAATGAAAATGTGCACCTGGCTTGTTAGTGATGTTTTCATTTATTAAAAAAACAAAACATGCGTGACAGCTGAAAGTAGTGAAAAAAGAAATGGCTATTATTATAGAATGTCAAACAATGACACATATTAGTAACAGTAGGGTACATCGCTTGTAACATGCTTGACATGGTTTCGACAGCGCTGTCAAAGCACCATAACGCTGCATGTATGGGAAGTGGGAGTAGAATGGGAGCTTTAAACTTGAAAATAATTCACGTCATCGTTCAGGTCGAATAGGGAACTTGTGGTTTCCTGTGGGGAGTAGGGAGTGGTATGTTTCAAATAACAAGAACAAAATTATCTTCGTCACATAAGCGATTTTGTCATCACAACTCTTAAAATGACAGTACACAAGACAGTTCTTTTTTTTTTTTTTATTAAGGTTGACAGTGTAATGTTTGCTTTGTCGTAAAACATAATGTCCTATAAGTCACTTTGTTAATTATTTTTAAAAAAAAATGATCATGAGCAACCAAAGTGTACAGAACACTTCAGTGGTGGCGTCTTGATGGCTTCAAATTAGAATATAATATCGGATAATATACTTCCAAGCTTCAAACACTTCCAAGTCGTTGTTTTCAATGGTCAAGTGACTCTGAAGGTTTTTCCCATATGACCTGAATGCAGCATAACCCATAGCTAATCGGAGGAGGAGGACTGTACCAATGATACAGGCTTAACATAACTGATCCCAGACAACAAACAAGTCTACAGGTTAGCGAAGCAGGTCTGTGACCGAAAGGTCGCTGGTTCGAATCCCCAGACCGGCTCGGGGAAAGTGGGTGGGGAAAGTGAATGAGTATCCCTCTACTCATGTCACGTGCCCTACTCAAGGCACTTGACCCCCATCTGCTTCAGTGGAGCTGCTCAGTACCCAGAAGGCTGTGGTTGTACCGGACAGGTGGGAATGTGTGAAGCAGGACATCACAGGAAAAGAACAAGTGCGCTCAATCGGCCACAGAACTGAATTGATTAGAATGACCATGTTATCAAATCAGCTCTCTTGAATGGTCATTTGACTGGCACACCTCAAAATGGCTGCCACAGAATGTTTGATAATGTTGTCATGGATATCAGCATTGGTTTGGTGCATGAAGAGAACATATGTGTTACTGTGGTCATGGCGTCAAGTCAAGCTTAACATTCTGATGGCAGCCATGCTGAACGTTCCAGCTGTCTGTGCCTCATGCCCATGCACTGTCCACAATGCTTATTTCCATGACTACAACATCAGAATGCTATGGCTGTCATCAAGAGATTGATCCATTAGGAAGTGGCCATTCTATTGATTCTATTTCTGTGCATCAACTTTCTTGGATAAAGATTTTATAAGCCAACCATCAAGATTTTTATTAAGATAGTTATTATAACATACTCATAGCAAATAAGAATAAAGTTCATGCAGTTACTTACTGGGTAATTAAAAGCTATAATAAAATACATTAGATTTGAAAAATCATCAAACATAATTTGGAGACATTTCACCTTTTTTTTTTTACATCAGTAACATCAACTCAATGAAAGTATAAAATAGGTATGCATATAGAAACCCTGTTGCAAGTGAGTACCAAAAATCCCTAGCCACTGGTGAAGAAAACATTCATTTACAGGAACATTTACATGCTGTGACCACAGGATAAGGCACTTGCCTCCATATACACTTTCTCATTGCTTCCCCTGTTCCCATCTCAGTGCTGCCATCAGGCCTATCAGCCTTCCTTCTAGACCCATCGCCTCTCTCTTCACTTTCCAAGCAGTGCCAAGCCAGAATCTTTATGTGCGTTGTCTGAGCCCGCACGCACTCCATCCCACTGGGAAATGAGCAACTTTGCAACCCGTCTGATTTTTCACAATCAGTCTGACGCAGCCAACTTGGCCAAAAAGCTGGACCCAGATCCACCCATTGGTAGCTTAATCCACACGTGGCTGATCGCACCAGCCAGTCTCGGACTGAAGTAGCAACATCGGAGGGCAGAGAACCGAGGTCCAAATCCGCAGCTTCTTTCTGTAGCTTATGTCGATAGTTTGCTGCACCCTCAATTAGTTGTGGAGAAGAACTGATGTTGAAACTGTCTCTGGTTTTGGTATAGTTTGGCAAGGATGCAGGCAGTGTGTCGCCACGGGATGCAGGTCGACCGTCACTGTGACCTTCCTCTAAAGTCCAGACCCCAGACACTTCAGATGGCTCTTCTACGGACATCCAGAATGGGTCAAAAGAGGATCCCAGAACACGCAGGAGCCGAGAAGGGCGCCGATGTTTAGGTTTGGGCATATAACGGTAGTCTTCAGCATTCGTCAGCAGGGAATAAGGGCGAATAGGCCGTGAATAAGAAGTTAAACTGGCCCTCAGCTGCAGAAATGGCAAATCCAAGCCTGCGTCCTTCTGGTCCTGAACAACAGTCACATTCAGAAGCTGATTCTGGGTCGGAGTGTTTGAAGTCAAGGCTGCGGGTCCATTCAGAAGGACAAACAGAGAAATCCAGTAGAGACAGACTCCACGGCTCTTTAGCCAGTCGACCGGTCTGAACATGTTCTCAGGTCTGGATGTTAGAAAAATAAAAACTTGCGTCTTATTCCTCCTTCCAGTTTCTCCCATTCAGTCATGGAATCCCCTGTGTCTTCTTCTTAGGGAGTGTTTCAGGGACTCCATGTACCCAGCGCCAGACATCCTTGAGCTTTGGCACAATAACACACTAATATTCGTGCCTTATCACACAAACAGCAGCCATATTATTGAGTACGGCTAGAATCTCATTCCCCAGATCTCCCACTTGTGGTATTTTGGCTAACTCACCAATGCCCAAAGACAATACAGGACACATCTGTGAAGCTTTAGTCTGTTTTTACATATTCTTATGTCCCCATTGGTCAAGGGAAATGAAAAATGTAGTACTGTACATTTAACAGCAAGCATAAAGACAAGAAGAGTGTGATTTGACCTCATTTTGGTTCAGCTGTGTCAGCAAACTCAGACACAATATCTCACGTTCTCACAGTTCTCACACACAACACTCTTCATCTACAGATCCAAGATTAGCTATTAGAGACGTAGCTTCAGGAAAAACTAGAAATAACCGCCTCGCGGTTGTATGCCTCCGCCAATAAACTGTTTTATCATTGCAAGGACAGTCTTTATTTATTGAACATATATAATTTATGTGATTATTAGGTCAACTTAAAGGATTTTGGTGTCTGCAAAAGTAAGTAACAGCACTTCCACCGTTTTTGTAGAATGACCCAAGATCGTTTTTTCAGCTACAGTGGTAAGCAAAACATTATGATGTCACAGTGAAGTTGACCTTTGAACTTTTGGATATAAGATGTCATCACTTCATCATTTTATCCTATTAGACATTTGTGTGAAATTTTGTCATAATTAGCATATGAATTCTTCAGTTATGGCCAAAAACGTATTTTGTGAGGTCACAGTGACCTTGACCTTTGACCACCAAATTCTAATCAGTTCATCCTTGAGTCCAAGTGGACGTTTGTGCCAGATGTAATGAAATTCCCTCCAGGCATTCCTGAGATATCGCATTCATGCGAATGGGACAGACGTGAGGTCACAGTGACCTTGACCTTTGACCACCAAAATCTAGTCAGTTCATCCTTGAGTCCAAGTGGACGTTTGTGCCAAATTTGAAGAAATTCCCTCAAGGCATTCCTGAGATATCGCGTTCATGAGAATGGGGCGGACGTACGGACGTACGGACAGACAGACATCCCGAAAACATAATGCCTCCGGCCACGGCTGTCGCCAGCGTGGAGGCATAAAAATCCCATTCACACTGGTCTTCATAATAATATAGCAAAACAGAAAAAACAAATGTGAGTCCAGGTGAAACATGTTTGTCAGGACAATGCCCCATTTATTCTCATCTACACAAAATCACCTGCCTGGCTCGGAGGCACACAGTTGCACATGTCAAATATATACTTGTCTGTAAACACTTGTTCAAATATCAGCTTTGTTTACATCAACATCATGATAATAACTTTCATAAATACATTTCACATACAGTGGTTCACACTCACAAACTGCAGAATTAACTGGGAAATATTGCATTTCTATGACTTGATTTGTCTCTGGATTTCTGCACAGTGTCCGGTTTTATGAAATATATTTTGTGTGCGAGTCAAAGAGAGAGAGAGAGACACACTCACACAGACAGATAGAGAGAGAGAGAGAGAGAGTGAGAGACAGACAGAAAGAGATAGATAGAGAGAGAGAGAGACAGACAGACAGAGAGAACAATTATATTTGTTTTATGCAGTAGTGTAGCAAGTACAACACATTATGCAAAGATTCAAAAACCAAGATTTCATGAGTAAGAAAAGCGATCATAAGAATTCAAAGGCACTTTTAGGAAAACCTGACTATGCACACTAAGCGTGTGCATGTTGCTGTGTATATTTCCTATGAAATGGCATGTGTATGTTGACATTTAAGTCCACTCCTCTTGTCCGTCCCCAAAATTCAGAGTGAAAAAAGCTGGTCATGTGACTTTTCTTGTTGCCGGGTGGCGTTCGACGGCGGTCTGGATGTGGAGGGGGGAACGCTGAGAGCCGTCTGGCCATTGTGGTCCGCCACCTTTGCCCTCTCCTCCAGAAATGTGTCAAAGTCTGATAGGGAGAGTTACAGTTATGGGTGTGTGTGTGTGTGTGCATACGTATGAGAGAAAGTAAGCAACATGAACAGAATTATGAAATCTTTACACTCAAATGGCAGCAATGGACAGATTAAAGAGAAAGCAACATACCTTCGCTGGACACTCCCTCACAAACTGCAGACTGGTCTTGCTGCATTTCCAACCACAGCGAATCATAAGGGTAAAAAACATCACATCATACTTTTACCACACATCCAGCATATATTTCAAAAGAAAACACTATATGGATAGACAGGATTACCCTTACCATATCAGTGCATAACCATCTGTCAATATCATCCAGTGTAGAGTTGTTTGCTGATGGCATCTAGGAGAAGGAGAAATCAACAGAGCGAGAAAACACAGAGTTTTAGCTATTTATGCCACCAAAGCAAATGTATTTGCTGTTTACTCCCAGGAAATGTTTTGGCCCGGTCCAGTTGTGTCTTGCTGCAGTACGCACCGCTCCTGTGACCTGCAGCCTAGTGTCCAGGGCTCCGGCCAGGCCCTCCACAGCTCCTGGGTCCTCATACCTAACACTGCACACACACACACAGGCACATACATGCAGCGGGAGCATGAATTATGATATGACATGATATGGATATTTCTGTTGTCAGTCAGCCCCCACTCACCTTTTCCTCTGATCAGCCAGGGAGCTGCCTCTGGTCTGGGCAAACATGTCAAACTCCTCCTCCTCTGCTACAACTGTTGGAAGACAGCAGGTGATAACTTTTAAAGTCACAATTAAATGAAAAATGATTTTTTCTATCTTTTTAGCAAATTATACATATCACAACGTACACCTATTTAACAATAAATGCCAAAAGCTTTTCAAAGTGTTTCAAATGTGTATTTTCTTGTAGTTTTATAGCAAAATCTAATTAGTTTTAAGGTGTTCACCTCCAAAAATCCTATTTCCTTTCCCTTAGACATCATGGTTGCGGTCCCAGTGTTTCTTATCATCGAACCCACCCATGTTGTAACCGGAAATACATTGAATTACGGAAGCAAGACACACATCAAAATGCAGTTTCCCTCTGACTTTAGTTTAATAGATAGCATTTTTGGGGTTGCAAACCATTCAAGATATAAAGTATGTTATGCAGAATTTACGCACTGTGATTGGCTGCCTGCCTTTGATTTGCCTGAGTGCTGACTGCTGGTTGGCTGGTTGTCTTGATGACTGCTGGTTGGCTGAGAGCCTGAGGCATAGGGCTGAGGTCAATGAGGGAGGGGCCGCTGGAAGAGCTCTGCTAGGGAGGGAAGAGATGGAGACAGGACAGATGGTGACACATCTTCCTGTATTACTGACTAACCACAGTTCAATGGTTCACATCTCATTTCAATTTCATGTTTAAGGTCTGCATTGTTTTTTTAATAAGTCTAAACTTATACTTAAACAGATAGGTAGACAAAGAAAACATTCTTGGTGTTGCTGGAAGAGTGAGGTTTACACATAAGTACACACACCTATTTGAGTACACACACTCCTGCATGTGAATATACTCTTAAAGCAGAAATTATAATGTAAACGTAATGTTTACATTCCTTAAAGTTTAACGTTTACACCTTCACAGTTGTCTGAGATTTGTGCTTGTGACAGTCAGTCCCTGCTTCCTTATTTGGTTTTATTTCCCCTTCAAGACTCGTCAAATCAGCATCATGCAATGGAAACTCCTGTTCTACAACTAAACAAAAGAGGAAGGAAAGACATTTCTCACCTGTTCAATGGTTGTACTTTGTGTCTTATTAAGTCTGTCAAACCTGAAACACAATTACAATGTAATAGATATACAATGGGCTGAAGGGAGTACAATGAAATCAAGAAAAAGAAAACACATTTACAACTAAATTATACAAGACGTTTTGAAAAGCACAGGGTCAGGCCAGGCTGCAGCTCACCTCTCATAGCGGATGAAAGCGTTGTTGAGCTCGTCGTTGACCACCAGCAGCTGTTCGATGAGCCCCTCGTCCAGCAGCCGGGGGATGAGCTCCACCACCCGGGTCTGCATGCTCCTACACACCGAGTACAACTGCTGCTTGGGCACAGGAGGAGGAAGAGGGAGGTGAAGGTTGCAGAGAGAGGAAGGGACTCTGGAATCACTGATGACATGAGGTGTTTTAAAAGAAAAAACACTGTTTACACTGTTATATATCATCTATATGTGATGTTCAATGAGATCCAGGAGTCATTTTGTGATTAAGTGTTAAGTGTAATTTACTCTCAGAGAATGCGCCTGAACTTGTTGCAAAGAAAAAAACAACAAAAAAAACCTTGCTCAAAACACAGCATGTCTTGTGTGGCTGCATTGCATTCTGGTCTACTGAGGCTGCTGTCAGTGGAGAAATTGATATCTCTGCCTCTTCTATGTATGATTGTTGAACATCAGTGCAAAATAGTGAGTCTAGAAAGAAACTCTTTGATTCTGAGGGACTGACACCAAAACACAACGTTTACTGTTCGTTTTAGTTTAAAATTTTCCTGCTATTAAACTAAAATACATGACATGACATTCTACATTTGGCTATTTATCTGCAGAAAATACACCCCCAAACAACAAAATGGACCCAGGAATGCAAGGTACAATAGCAGTTTTTAACAGTGTTAAAGTGTTTTAGGGTGGATTTTCCTTTAATACTGTATGACAGGCACATACAATATATACTACAGACAATTCCAACAGGCACACACACACACACACACACACACACAGGCCCACACCTGTAGCAGCTCTGTATCGTCCTGCTGGCTGTGTCCAGGTGTTAGCTGGTTCAGCATCTCGGACATCACAGTCAGGTTTCCCTTCACCAGCGCCAGCTCACTTCTCAGCTTCTGCTCCTGGACACAAGAAATCCACTGTCAACAACGGTCAACAGCCAATACACAATCACTCAGTGCACTGTCATTACTGACAAACAGTGTGGATTACTTATGAAACAACCTAAAACGTACCACAATGAATGATCTTGCATAGTGCAATGTAACCAACTCAATTGTCTGGAAGTGCAAAAAAGGCCAACTGACAATACACTGACAATAAACCCATAGCTGGGGCTGGGTTTATGGGTCTATGGGTTTCAGTGGAGAGCTTTAGTGTCCCATGGTTTAAATAAAGGTTTAAATAATGATTTAATAATGTTTTAGGGGGTTTTTCACCCTGCCAAGAATAAAATTCTGGGGAAACCTTTAATACTTGTACTTTATTTTTTGACATGAAAAAGACCAAATTGAAAGACACTGAATATCAGCACAAAATACTGGCACAAAATATCATGACTTCCAAAACCTATATTGGTCAAACTGCACCCATCACCTCTGTGAAGTCCTTCAATTTAAAACATAAAAACATTAAATAAAAATAACTTTTACATCATTTTACTTTTACAACATTTAAATGCCGTTTCAGGGAATTTTCCGCCCTGCCAAGAATAAAACATTTAATACTTGCACCTTTTTGGCATGAAAAAGGACAAATTTAAAGGCACTGAACAAAATTTCAGCAACTTCAGTCTAAAAATATCACTATGGCATCAGCCTTCTAAAACCTGTATCGGTCAAACCGCATCCACCAACTCTATGAAGTCCTTGAATGAAAAGTGTGTTTAGGCAGCGGTACCTGTTCAGTGGAGAGGGAGACGGGCCCCTCGCTGGGCTGGACGGGGGGTAAAACACTCTGAGTGGGAGCGATGGGAGGAGCTTGCTGCTGCGCCTGACGAGGAGCAGGAGCGGCGACAGGAGCCGTCTCAGGAGACGATCCGTTTTCTGGAATGCTCTACAAGACAGAGGCAGAGATAAACAACTGTGAAGTCTATGAGAAAGAAATAGAGAGATAGAAAGAAACACATAGATTTGATTTTCTGTGTTGTTTTCACTGGACAGAGGTGGAGAACGAGACAGGTGGAGGTGGGGATAGGGATGGAGAGTGCAGTGGACAGACAGACTGACCCTGTTTGGAGTGTGGATGGGGGAGAGAGCATCCAAGTCGGTCATTGGGAACTCCAGGCCTCGCCTCCTCAGGTCCTCGTACACACACACCACCCCCGTCAGGGAGGGAGAGCTACGAAACGCGTCAGCCCACGACTGACGAGAGAATATGATGAAATATAATTAGATTGACCCCTAAATCAGTATCTGATAACTTGGCACATACAGCAGGGCCAAAACAGAGATTATCAAGAAAATAACAAGACGACTAAAAAAAACAGACCGAAAGAACAGAAAGAAATTGTCCTACAGCATTTACAAAGCCTCTCTCTATCAATGTTGACATTCCAGCTAGTTCACGATACGATTACATGGGTTGTGACCCGTGCGCTGTGAATGACTGCATGTATTTTACTCAAGAAGAACACAAAAGATACAGACACAATAGAGTTAGAGTTGAATCTAAAACAACTTCAAAAGCTTTGGGCTCTCAGCACAGCAATCCATAGCAGTGAATTCTCTCATACTGTAGGTGAAGACACTGTCAAAGTAGCCCAGGAGAAATGTCAAAAAACACAATTTATATCAGACAATTTGTCTCATATGGTCCTCTGAAGCAGTGGTTCTCAACGTTTTTTGCTTGTGACCACTTACAATGAAGCAGGGGTACACATGCAGATTGGTGAACAGTTCAACCAAAGAAGAATTTTCCCTTTTTAGGTCGTGTCATTTGATTTTATTTGATCTATCAGAGGAAGCCTAGAGACTGAAAACTATTCTGTATTTGACAAGAAAATAGCAAAAATTAGAGAAAAATCTGAAAAAATTGGACATGATAATTAATTTGTATAGCAGAAATATGTGTTTTTCTATCCCATAAATCATCTTACAACCCCCCAAACTTATCTAGGCTAACCCTAACCCCCTGAGGGGTCCAGACTAGGGCTGGGCAATATATCAATATTATATCGATATCGTGATATGAGACTAGATATCGTCTTAGATTTTGGATATCGTAATATCGTTATCATTATATCCACATTACTGATGATTATTTATCAAAAATCTTATTGTGTAAATATTTTGTGAAAGCACCAATAGTCATCCCTACAATATTGTTGCAATATCGATATCGAGGTATTTGGTTAAAAATATTGTGATATTTGATTTTGTCCATATTGCCCAGCCCGACTTACAACTGAACATTTAGCCCACTTCATAGAAAATACCGAGATATATATCGTGTATCGCCATTCAGCCTAAAAATACTGAGATATGATTTTTGGTCCATATCGCCCAGCCCTAGTCCAGACCCCCAGGTTGAGAACCACTGCTCTGAGGTACGTGCTATGGGAGTGAGCACATACCTGTATGAGGCTAAGCACCCGGTCATGGAGGGCAGTGGGTGGGTTATATTTGGGCAGGATGCATCTGACCAGAACCCCTTCAACAAACTCCTGGGAAGCCACCAGAACGTGGAACCGGTGTCCGCAGTTCTTCACACAGGCCTCCAGAACCTGTGAGGCGAAATGCACAATTTTCAAAGATGATGTAAACACAATTAAACCTCTTATGATTCTCCAGAATGAAGCTCTGTTTCACATGCGTTTCATACACTAACGGTTTGCTGGGAGCGTCTCCTCTGGGCCATCAGCCAATCAGGATGAGGGTCATCCTGGCCTTCCTACAAGCCTCCCCCTCCCTGCCCACCTGTAGATCTGCTCCCCAAAATTATTCAGCTCTGGAGGGTTCAAAGTTTAATATACAGTCATCTATAAACGATTACTCACAGTAAGAGCTAGCATGATCTCTCTGAAGTTCTTGCTCCCCACAATTCTCCTCCTAATGGCTTTGACTGCATCTCTGGGCCTGGGACAAATAAAACAACAACTCTGCATTAGATTATCAGTTTGCTTATTTATCCATCTTAGTTTACTCACAATAATCTCAAAATCCTAATAAACAATAATCATTAACAAAAAAGAAGAGGGTAGAGAGCTTCACTGTTGCACAAGCATTACTGAAGGTGCAGTTTTGTTCGAGGCTCTTGTATAAAATTAAAAAGAAAGCCAAAGGCACTCTTCTGGCATTAGGAAAAACTAAAAACCTTTAGACTTTTTACTGTACATGACTGAATGTTAAAAAACACATTTCAGGCATACAGTGGCATTCATCAGGGCGCTGCAAACCAAACTGCATGACAAAGGAGGGGGGAAACTCATAAGTCGGTCATTCAGTCACAACCAGTCAAGTGACAATGCAAAAAATAACAACAAAACCATTAAGGAAATCACACAGTAATAACAGTAACAGCAATACAAAAAGGGGCCCAAGTAAGTCATACATACAGTGTACAAGTCAGTTCACTATTGATTGTTTTTTTTGCCAGAAGTGTGCCTTGGATTTACTTCCTTCTAACAATAATCATTACTCAGATAGGTACGAAATGATCAAGAACAACAGAGAAAAGACAGGACAATCTCTAGTCCTCTCCAGCGGATAAGGGTGACCAAGTGTAAATGAGCGAAACGGACGGCAGCATCCGTACCCCTCGTCCGTCTCGTTGATGATGTCACATATCTCCATGTTGAGACCCCAGTCCTCCGCCTGCAGGACGGCGCTTGTGGCTCGCTCTGTCAGCAGAGAAGCAACAGAACCAAACGAGAAAATGTAGAGAGTAGAATTTGTTTTAGATGCAAAATCACGCCAAGTCACGCTGGGATACAGTCATCATTACAGCTGCAACGATTAATCTATTAATCGATTAATCGATTAGTTGTCAACTATTTAATTAATCGCCAACTATTTTGATAATCGATTAATCGGTTTGAGTAATTTTAATTTTAAAAATAAGTCAAAATTCTCTGATTCCAGCTTCTTAAATGTGAATATTTTCTGGTTTCTTTATCTTTGGGTTGTGGACAAAACAAGACATTTGAGGACATCATCTTGGGCTTTGGGAAACACTGATCGACATTTTTCAGCATTTTCTGACATTTTATAGACCAAACAACTAATCGATTAATCAAGAAAATAATCGACAGATTAATCGACAATGAAAATAATCGTTTGTTGCAGCCCTAGTCATCATTCGTAAAATATGAAAAAACAGACCTCATCATCATTATTGAGTCTGCCATCATAAGGCAGGCTATTTGTTTATCTATACATCTAGATAGGTATGAGTGTATCCAAGCTGATACCTGAGGCCTAGCTATAGTATAACATTCAAATATGCTGTAAAATAAGGCCACAAATGTGTTTTCTTCACAACCCCAGAGCGGGTCCTCATAAGTCTCTAAATCTCCTTCATTCCTTTCCACCACCTCCCCCCTCTTTTCTCCAAACCCTCACCCCTGCCTTTCCTCAATCCCCTTTGCTCCCTCCCTCCTTTCATTCTCTCCTTCCCTCCCCTCTCTCCTTCCCCAGCTCCCTCTATTTCATGTGACTGTCAGCTGCTTCTGTTCTCCTTCGCCCCAGAAGTAGCTGAAGCATTTATGACATTAATGTGTGAGAACGAGAGTGGAGCAGATAAGGGGAAGGAGGAGGGTTGAAGTGGGAGGATGACATTATCGCATTACTCATCAGTGCATATGAAATAATCTGAATAAATGTTTCCAGGCATCACCAGCTCATCACACATCTGGTTTTGTTTGTGTATTTTAGAGCTTTTCGATGGCCTGGCTGGCAAAATAAAGGCATGCCATTAGAAGAAAATTCTGCTGCTTAAAAAGTTGTGCATAACCTATATGGATAGGCTTGCTGAAAAGAGTCAGAAAAAATGATGCCATCGCCTATTTTAGGTACCTTTAGCTTACGGTTTGCAGTAATTGCATAAATTTGATTGAGGAAGTGAGAGGAAACATCAGTGGCTCCGAAAACATCACTGATTCGTCGTATGTGTTGTCACTTCACTCTTAGCAACCAATGAGATGGAAGATGAGGAGAGTTTAGACCCGCCTCTGCTGTGTCATTGGTCCAAACGCTTCTTTTTTGTGAATCTGTCAAATTTGGTGTTTATATTGTCGCTCGTTTTAGAATAAAGTCGTCAAAAACCCAAAGGAATAGTGTTATTATTCAGTTTTTGTAACCTAGACAGTGTGAATGTAAGTCCTGGCGTGTCAAAACATTCATGCTATTTAATCTGTGAAGCAGCCTAGTGATGCCAAATTGAAAGTAGCGGCGCACAAACTCCTACACTTTCAAAAGCACTTACCGATTCTCTGACCGACGGGCGTCGAAAAGGGGTTTCCTATGAGGAACTCCATCCTTTCCCCGAGTGAAAACATCCTCGAAGATTAGAAATACACACTCACTGTTAAAACTACTTCGCAATATGTGTCCAAACCCCTGATATTTCCTTTTCTTTTTTTCTTTGACTGACTGCTACCTCAGAGGCGCACTGCCTCTTTCCGCGGTCACGTGAAAACAGAGAGCCAGGAAACAGCGTAGACATAAACACCAAGGTGGACCCACACAGCCTGTAAATGTGTTTCATTAAACTTCTCACAATTGTGTGAACACATACCAGTTATACAAGTTATTTTCAGCGTATTGTCATATTTCTGATAAGTGGCCTATTGCAGTAATTCCAATTCCAAAGGGATTCAGTCAGAAAAATGACAAATTGTCCTATGATTTCACTCCCTAGAAGTTGCTTGTGAGCAGGTATGACACCCAGTCATCCTCTTTCAATCCTAAGCACAGTCTTAAAAAATGCACTGGTCCAGAACTAATTTAAATAGGACGGACCCGCCTTGTATTAGGTGCAAATTGGACCGAGTTACCCTCTTTCACCTCTTTTGTTCCTGTCCCAAATTGTCTGGGTTTTGGAGGAACATGTTCATGTTTATCAAACATTCATGGCTCTGACATATCACTGTCTCATCTTTTTGGGACACCGCTGCCTGCCTCACCCTCAATGTGGGTGCAGTAGGGCACATGCCGCTCTTCTAGCCAGGAGACTAATTTTACAAAATTAGAAATCGGAGACTGTCCCTGCTTACAGACTCTGGATCAGAGCTGGGTCACTCTCTCAGATTTGAAATTAGAGGGAAGCCTCAGTTTAGTAAACTGTGGGGCCTTTACAAACATTTCTTAGACCAATATTAAATCTGATATCTTGTCAAATATGATGATGTGATGTGCAGTAGGCCTACCTGTCTTTGTCTATTTTGGACTTGAGCATTAATACCAACCTTGCAGATTGAGTAGCAATATTTCATTCTCAGGCAGCTTCTTTCTTCTATTATCTCAATTTCCCCTTTTCCATATTTTTTTGTGGCATGATAGAGGCTGGGTTCAGAGAGAAATGACGGAAAGCCATTTTTGCACTGCTGTTTGCCTTATGGATATAGAGGACTAATGTCTAATGTGTCAATCAGAAAGATTTTACAACAAGAAGTTAGCTCGATGAGGGAAGGTTTAAGGAGATTTTCATCCTAGGTTTCAGTGTTTCCAATATTACCTTCCCACCTGCAGTGTGTAGACAGTCAGGTAATTCTGTACAGTCATATCTAACAACACAAAAGTCTTCACAAATGGGGTGTTGTGGTCTCTATTAGGGGATCCTAAGTTGGAATGAAAAAGTTTAGGAAGCCGTGGCTTAGTGTTGTTTTCTGGCTTTTGCCAAGCCTAGAAACACTTTTTACAAAGGGTGTGGTTATTTTCTTTGTTAAATTTGAGACAAGCTGATGATAAATAAACAAGATTAATAGAAAATTTCAAATACCATTGTACTGCAAAGGAGATCAATGCCTACTTCAGGCCTTCTATCCCTATCTTCTATCCCTGGAAAAGCACCCTGGATAAGCACCCTGGATATTCTCACAATGTCTCCAAATGCAGCCCCCTATTGATTGCTAAAGAAAAGGCTCCAGAAAAAGATAAGATACATAACAGTACCTTGAGACTCAGCCTAACTGTACAAGATCATGCATAGCAATTCCCTGTGTATTCTGTTTCAGGGATGATGCTTTTTTTTCTTTAAATCCCGATCCAGTGTCATGCACAGATAATATTGCCTGCTGAAACTGGGTGAAACAAAGTGAGAGGGGAGACTTTGGTCGTTCTCGGGCTTGCTTCCTCTTTTCTTAATTATAAAGTCACATAGAAATGTTCTTTTCACTTTTTCTCAAACGTGTGACATGTCAATTTCAATGTCAGATTCATATCCACACATACTCTGGGTGACAAAATTCACATTTCCACAGCCAGAAACATGCCAAAAAAGACAAGGAAATCAAAAGCATTCAAGAGTCATGAATGTATTTTCAAATTGCAGCCTGTTTACTGCTTCCGTAGCCCAAAGACACAACAAATTATGAATGGAACAGTAACATCTATTGCATACTTAGAAGCAAAGGCTTCATATGAATAATATGCAAATAAGGGGCAACTTGGGGCTAAACATTTTCTTTGGTTAGTTGTTAAAAAAAAATCCAGCACCAACATTTAAATAGATAAATGATTTGTAGCTGCTTGTTCTGGTTCCTAAGGCAGTTTGTTTGTCAGCAGCTCCACCCAGTGTGTAAAATATATATTATTACAACAAAGAGGAAATAAACTTTTGTGGCACCCAAGGATTTTGAGTTATACTGTACATGCTAAACTGTTATGTTAACTTTTTAGTCATATCACGAAAAATAGTCTCTTGTTGATAATGATGCTCATGTATCTACTTATTTAAATTAAGTGTTCATTTCCATTTTACTACTCTCTATTTGTCTTAATCGTGTCTATATCAATATCTCTGCTGCTGTCATGGCACAATGTCTCCATAGGGATCATTTAAATTTCATTTAATCAAATTAGTACAGCAGGTGGACAAGGAATCTGACCTGGTTAATTGGTGCAGACACATTGCAAGACAGTTACATGACACAGGATTGTACAGGAAAAAATGTAACAGGACCACACATACAGTGCAGTCAAGGTACAATATAACAGTAAATAACAGGAAATATAGCTTACTACAATTCAAAGACTAAGTATTGCACCAGTGTAGCAGCTTTGGCAGGAATATATAACCAAGTATACAAACAAAGAGTCAGTGGGTCAGTTGTTGAGCACATTTCAGATAAATTAAAAACAAATGCAACATTTTGGCACTAACTAGACCTTTCACATTTGTTCACAACATAAATTTGAAGTTACTCCATTCTTTGCTTTGAATGTTTTAAAAAAAAAAGCACAACATCAATGCAGCTCATGTGCTTTAAAACTTTGCCATCAGGGGCTCAAACTCATGACCCTGTGCCTCAAGCTCTGTGGAGCAGTTATCAAGCTTCAGGAGTATTTACATAACTTGTGGGAGAGCATTTCCTCATGCTCAGTTAACCTAAGATGACTCTCCAGTTTCTCAGTTTATCTGTTAATCTGTTTATCAGTTTATCAGTTTATTTGGATCCACATTAGTTGACATCGCAGTAGCAGTGCCATCTTATCACTTTGCCCACCATGTCACATAAAGATGTATTATTCCTATTCTTATACTTTCTACTAATATTAAATGTTACTGACATTCATTTCCCTCATTCTCATGGCCTCATGCTTGAACTATGCCGTTTACAGACTGGCTACACATTCTGCACAACCACAGATATGATAACATCCTTCAGCTCCCATCTTAGACTCTCCTAAGCTCTCTCCTCACACAGAACCGCACACAGGATCAAAATGCAAAGACTTTTCCCTTATACCATTACAGAGTAAAAAAACATATTTCTTTTCTCTGACTGAACAAATAACGACATTACCATATTTGCAATCTTGAAGATTCAGTGCAATCACTGTAATTGAGTCAGGGACAGCTTACTTTGTTTGTTACTTGTTTGTTTCTCTAATGCGAGCATGCATCATATCTGACCCATGGCGCAGTTTGTGCTAAAGTAAATCAGTATTTTAAGGAAAAAAGGGCATTAGTCAAATTTCCTCAATACTGACTGATTTTGGGTAACTTTATATTCAGAGGCCATTTGTTAAACAATACCAACAGCCTTTTTCCTTAGGTATTTGATGGTACAGTATATTTGAATTTGTGTGCTTTTGTCTCAACATTTCCAAAACAACTTCAAAATATAAAACTTGCATATGCAAACAGTTAAAAACATCTTGTGCAAACATCAAGGCATCCTGTACTGCATATAAAAAGTATTATTTGTAGTTCTGTATTATCACCACTAGATGGCAGCATTGAACTCAATAATATGCCATCAAACGCAATCTGTTGTTCTGAAGTGTCTTCCCATAGAGAAAAACGATGATCCCATGATGACATAAACAAATAAACAAACAGCATATAGTAACATATAGTAGTATATAAACTCTTGGCCTTCAGATGGTGAAGGAACTACAGGCAGCTGGATAAACAGACACATTTTTTTCTTTGAGCATTCCAGCTGATGTGAACCTGAATGTAGAATTATATAGTGAGGAAAATACCATTATGTTGAGGCTGAATCCACAAGTTACTGAGTGTTGAGCCTTTGATGAGAACATTGATGTAAATTGTTACTTCTGCCGTTAAACTAGCTGAATACAATCTGCTCCCAAACCACTGCAGTGTACCAAAAACTGTTGAACTCTGTTTCCATCCATCAAACATTAGATGCAGGGCTATTGGTACCTGGCTTAGTCCTTTCTATTGCTTCACATATTGTTACTTGTTGTTACTGTTTAAATGGAGACAGCCCATTTATGCTTTATATGTTGCTGTTTAATCCATGGATTTCAAGGTGCCCCTAGACCCAGCTTGCAGCCTTCTCTCAACACCTCTTTTGACTTTGTTGTAGCATTACATAATGCTGCCTCAAGCCAAATATGTGATACCACAGCAGATACTGTTTACAAACAGGTCAATGGCTCTCGGTTCAATTGCTGACCCAGGATCAGGTCTTCTTGTCCAGTCCATGAATTAATCAATAGTTCTGTCAGTGGACTGCCTGGTTGTAGATCAGTGCCTAAAGAGCACCCACATCCTCTAGGCCATAGTGATGGTGATAATGTCTAGTGTGAGTACAAGGACTGCCAGTGAAAAATGATTGATTTTATGTCAAGAGAATACACACACACGTGCTAACAAAAAGGTGACGCAGAAACCTTTTGACATTTTAATTTTAGTTTCCTGCTTCTCAGTTAAAGTGCAGGCTTGCCTTAATAAAACAAAGAAACAGTGAGGACACATTTGATTTATTTGGTAAATTAAAAACACATTTAGCGTGAATAAAATCAGTGAGGATGTCAGATAAAGTCAGGGACTTATTTCCACTGAGCTCCTCCAGTCTGCAGCCCGCAGATGCCTCCAGGCCTCCGGGCTCCGTATGTTCTCAAATGGCTTTGTGACCTTAATAGCAAAATGTAAAGTGAAACCGCTATTCATTTGTCAATGACAGAGTTCATTCTCAATTACTTCATTCAAGATTAGATATGTCAACCTTTTATTTTTCAATTCTCAACAAATTCCACTTCCTGAATTGATGGAATTTAAGGTGACCCTGAATTGATGGAATTTAAGGTGAATTGGCCCCAATCCTGCTTGGTAGATTCCCCCGAACTGTTCACGTCTCCCACATCATTGTAAGAGGCAAATAGTAAATCTTCTCTTCTCTTTTTGCAGAGGCACAGCAATACTCAAAGCAGCATATAGGAACAAGGGTTCGGCAGATCAGAGGTCAGATTAGAAAGCTGTGTCATGGTGGAGAAGATGTGAATGTGTTATCTCTTTTTCCCAGGCTGTACAACCAGGCATAATGTACCAACTTAGCAAGGAGCGACTCCAAGCCCTCTCACCATTGTCTCACACAATAAGCGGTTTGTAGCAGCCTCTATGGCCAATGGGGTTTTATTTTTCCTGACAATAAATTAGCCTACTACACATGCAGCAATTGTATATAAATCATTGAAAGAAAATATAAGTTATTAGCATAATGATTCATTTATAAACAAAAAAAAACTAAGCATTTTGAAGTTGATTCTGAGAGGGAAAGCAGCTCTCTATTCTCAAAGTTTCCAATATGCTCTCATTCATATAATGTGTGGCTTAATGTTATTCCTAAGACCAGGGAAACTGGTAGGAAACCAACCTAGTCTCTTAATCACACACTTAATACAGCACACACACACACACACACACACACACACACACACACAAATTAATCCAAAACTGGCACACAATAAATGGTATAACCATCCATAATTTCATGAGGCTAAGCCTAGGAAATTGTATGTATGTATGTATGAATGTGTTTGTGTGTGTGTGTGCGTGCGTGCGTGTGGTGTGTGTGTGTGTGTGTGTGTGTGTGTGTGTGTGTGGTTGCACTGGTTGTAAATTGATCCCTCCTACTCTTGCTCGTTCGTTGTGCAGACGAGGGGCGAGGAGGAGGAGGAGGAGGAGGAGGGAGCGAGCCTAAGCAGGAAGGAAGGAAGGCAAAGGAAAGGGAGGCAGGCTGTGAATGCTAACAAGCCCGTCGTAGTCATATAGCTCCATAGGTAGGGTTTAATAAAACATCTAGCAATGGAGAAGAACGACGACCACTATTAAAACCTACTATGCGCCAGTGCAGTGTTCGCCCAGTGCGCATTGAACATCATCACCGTCGTCGGCACGTTTGATAAAACCTCTTTTCCGCTGAGTGAAATGTATCGCGACTGCTCGGGATTCACATTCTGACAATGGAGATTGAAAATATCGTGGCCAACACGGTTCTCCTCAAGGCAAGAGAAGGTAAGCATGGCTCAATGACATAAGAAGAAGAGAAAAAAGGGGATGTTTGTGTTTTTTTTTTCCTCAACGAAGAAGCCCATAGACTAGACTGAGCTTTTTGGTTGCCCTCCTTGGATTGTGTTTTCTCTCTCTCTCTCTCTCTCTCGCTCTCTCTCTCTCTCTCTGACTCTCTCTGACTCTCTCTCTCTCTCTCTCTCTCTCTCTCTCTCTCTCTCTCTCTCTCTTCCATCCCTACGCAGTGCTTTTCCTCCAGCTAAACACCAAACATATAGTCCAAACATAGACTAATCACATATTCACCGGGCAGGTTAACATAAGGCCTAACTGCTAGATGATGAATATCGGGGGGTGTTTGCAGTATCACGCTTAGATGGCAGCGTTATAATAGACTGTGTCAAGCAATTTTCACACGGAGAGCAGTGGCTTTGGGGATATTTACAATTTACGATGACATAACAGACATATAACCGTATTCCCATTAACGCCTGTAGAGTACATCAAAATATAGCTACGCAGTGAGGCTCATAGTGCCATAATGCCCCCATAATAAACGCGTCCAGCCTCCTCTTACCTGTCATTGTAGGTTTCAGTGTGGTTAAAGCCTAATTAGGAGTGTAAAGGGAACGTGTCACATTATTTGACGCAGAAATATTAATTCCACTGCATTGCCATTTTGGCCAGTGAATGAGAGCCTTGCTGTGGGAATAGATCTGTTATAGTGCAGGCTTTATTCTGTATAGATGGAAATGGGAAGCTGGAGAAAGGCCTATACCGCGCATGATCTCACAGTGTATGTACCCCAGCCCCGGGTCTTAATACGGCAAAAGGGCGGCTGGTGATCCCACACTAGCAGTGTTGACGCCTGTGTTGCTCAGCGAGAGATGGAAGAGGCGAGTATCTATCTGTTTTTTCCAGTATAAGAGCGGCGGGGAAGGAGAGCGGAGAGGCTACTTTACAGCCAGTGAGTGGGCGCAGGGTGGGGGTGCAACATTGTATCAGCAGCCAGATGAGGGAAAAAGGTGTTATTAGGCTTGACTGGGATTGTTGCTCAACGATTTCCACTCGAGGTTTTCACGAATCGGACTCTACACGAGCGATGCGAGCCTGTTGCCTCTGCGTGGCTCGGTGGATATTGTGCAACATGATGCGTTTTATTTGACAGCGGATCGTTCAGATGAGGTGCATGTTCAGAGTCGCCGTTCAGTGGACGCAGAGGCCTTCCTTGCTTATAAGTCACCCCATGATTTGCATTGTACTTTGAGTCTAAACACTGCTATGCTACGACATGGATTATTCACCG
Source organism: Centroberyx affinis (assembly GCF_046629955.1). Classification (NCBI taxonomy): domain Eukaryota; kingdom Metazoa; phylum Chordata; class Actinopteri; order Beryciformes; family Berycidae; genus Centroberyx; species Centroberyx affinis. The sequence goes on along the minus strand of NW_027278828.1, from coordinate 647,214 downwards.
CTGTGAACTGAATTCAGGAGAATCTGCTGCTGTTCCTGAAGAGGCATCAGGCTTTCTCGACCTGACGTTAGACACCAAGTGCTGCGTGGCATTGTCATGAGTTTTGACCTGTGTGGTTATTGACGGGATATGAAGGCACAATACTTATCAATATCTATAGTATTTTACAGTATAGTCAGCTCCAAAAGGCCCTAATGGGAGTTTGCACAGCATGCAGGGTACTGTCTATATTGGTAGCTATCTATACATGGGCTATTGGGAACTATCAATACATGGCCTTTGTGCACCCTAACACACAATTTCACTATAAAGATTTCAATTTAGTCAATTTAAAATGGAAGCAATACCACCACCATGTTGGATACACAGTATTGTTTTTTATATTTCTCCCTACTATACAATTCACTGTGTTAATTAGCACACAGATTAAATGAGCTAATGGCTCCCAATTTATTACTATAAGGTGCGCAGGAGACTAATTAGATTTTAATATGTCTTTCCAAAGGTGGGTGTTTGCAGCTGTTGAGGTGTTTCAGTACATCACAGTTATGAATGCTGGCAGTGTCACAGGTCCAGGGGAGGAACCCGTCCTTAACATGCAAACGCAGACATAGACGGTTACACCAGCAACACTTCCTGGAGATCAGAGGACAGCACTAGGCCTTTTATCAAAGCTGCTCTCTTCAGTCGCCTTCACTCTACACGGCATCAAAGCCTCGGCGTACAACAGAAGGGTGCAGGGTGACGTAGTGAGCGGGGAGACGGTCCTTCAGCTGGAGGAGCGGGGTTCAAGCCCCTGAGTCAGCAAGCATTTGCCCTGCTGAAGTGTCCTTGTGCAAGACGTTATATCTCTGCCACCTGTAGAGCCGCTGGTCTGTAGCTGAGCCTGTGCTGTGCAGGGGGCAAGCAGATAATCTCCCAATGGGGATTTATACTACTACTACTAACAATAATAATAATAGTAATAATAGTACACATTGCTCAAAGTTATAGGTCCTGTTGGGTACTATACAGTATTCTCCAGCTCAGAACTGGCATTAATTTAATCAAGTCATACTGACCTCAGTTAGCACCTAGAAAACTTTCCAGACTGGCAACATGGTGCTGATCGTCATCACAGGTCTGATCAGTCTGAGGCTTGATGACACACCTGAGCATATGAAACTGGATGGCTTTGGGTGAATGTTATGACAGGGTGTGCCCTGCCCGCTTCAGTTGAAATCACACGTCAAGGGAAGTGGTTTTGTGTTGTGGAGATGACACCCCCTCCTGCCCCTCCCCCTTCCTTCTCTATGTGTTTCACAGATAAACTTGATGCAAACTTAAAAAAAAAAAAAGGAATGGCACTACATTACAACATTTAAATAGATTTTTCCTTTGCCTTAGGACAGCTCAGTTGGTATTAGATGACATTCACTACTGTCCCCTGCAGCCAGAAACCAGAGAGAAGTGTTTGTTCCCGCCAGCTCCATTGAGAATGTATTGGAAACGATGGAAAAGGTGATTGTGAGATTGTGCCTAGAGGACCGTCTGGGGATTTCAGTACTTTTGGCTTAGACACAGCTCACAAATCATGAGGATGTGAAAGCGCAGCCAAGCATAAAACAGCTATTTTCAACATGGCAATATGATTCTACATGATCTTGTCTAGTGTAACATCAGGGATACCTCATCAGTAAGAGTATCCACAGGCTAAACCCTTTTCACACTTTTCACACTGTTCAATGCCTGTACTGAATACTTAAATGTAATTCTGAATAAAAAGATGGTTTCTATGAAAAAAGAAACAACTATGTCATCATTTTAGCAGCTGAATACTGTGGTTGTAGCCATCACACTTTTGTAGTCACAAACAAAAACTAATTTCCTAGACAGCATCTCAATTAAGAAGCAACTTGCTGTGCTGAATAGCCACTGGAAACTTTGTATTACACCTATTTTCTTCTTGCATAGGTAAAAAATCAGAAGAGGCTAAATCTGATCACAACCATGATGTTATAAACCAGAACCATATTTTGTTCTATATCACCAGTCTTTGATGATCAATGGATTACAGGAGTTATTTTGTGATGAAATGTTGTGATTTACCTTTTTGGTGTACCCACTTTCCCTCAACTTGCCTCATCTACTTCTACTTCGGTTAGTGATTTCCTACATTTCCCAGAATGCCTTTCAACAACTCAGAACGGGCGTGAACGTGTTGCATTCAGCTGTGAGTTATACATGCGGGTGTAGAGAGCAGTAGTGATGGCATAGTAAGAGCAAGTGAGTGATAGTTATTCCAGTCCATTTCCAGTGAAAACGTGAGTCGCGCCCCTCAGTCAAACTGCAACATGTCTTGTGGCTGTGTCTATTGTCGGTGGAGAAATTGGTATTTCTGCCTCTTCTACAATGGATTTTTCTCTGTTTGATTGTTGGACGCTTGTGCAAAATGGTCTAGTCTAGTAAGAAGACCTTGCTCTTTGATTCTGACATTGGGACTGACACCAAAACCTGACGCCCATTGATCTTTTTGATAGGTGAAAATGTTTCAGCACTTAAACTCCAGTGTAGCTGGGCTAGAAATGTCTCGAGGTGATGTCACACATCGCCTACGTTTGGCCAGTTATCTGCAGGAATAAGAAAAATCCACCATGCAAGATACCAGTAGCTGTTTAAGTGCGCAAGTGCTTTAGAGTCGAATTTTCGGTAAAGCTGGTATACTATTCACTGTCAATGGAGAAATTGTAGGTTGTACATCTTCATGCCATCACAGATTTTGATCTCAGTTGTTTGAATTCAAACTTTGGCAGAGACATGTACATGCTAACAAGTGATTAAATTGTTCAAGGACCAAAGTGTAACATATTTAAATTCTTCAGCTGAGTGGTATTCATCTTTGATGCAAACTTGCATGCATCAGTGACATGAAAATTATGCTGTGCCCACATATTTCATGTACACATATGATTTGTTATTCTAATTCAGAGAGTGAGTTGACGTAAATGGGATTTCAGCTGCGCCTCGATACGGTGCCGTGGTGGATTGTGGTAGAAGCATCGTGAACCCCTTGTACCCCTGCTAGCCTGGAATCAAATTTCACCACATCTTTGTCTCCTGTGTTTCTTTCATCATTCCTGCTGTCTTAATAAAAAAGGAAGGAATGTGGACGATCCAGTGCTCACGTTCCTCTAAAAGGGAAAAAAAAGGAGATGCCTAAATCCTGCTCATATAAATCATTTCCACCTCACAATGTGGAGGCTTTGAGTTTTGTGCAAGAACTTTGCACATGTAAGTGGATCTAGATTCTGCCACTAACCTCTCTCTGCCCCCCCACCCCCCTCAAATTGTAGGCTAGCAGGCCGTGTCAGACCACTTGTGAGAGTTTGCCTGTGACGTGAGCCAGCGTAGCTTTATTAGCTTTGTGGTCATAGCTGGGCTAACACTTGTTGTCATCACTCTGGGGTGTTTCCTCCAGCTGAAGCTCATAAAACACATTGCTTTGTGACTGTCCCTTGATGTGGTCCTCATTTTACAGTTACTGCACCCACAAATGGGCTGTGACCGGAGAACGAGACGCAGTGTGTTACGTACGCAGCTCCGTAGTGTTAGCAGCAGCCCTGTAGTGTTAGCAGTGACACTTAGCTTGGCGGTTACTGGGATGCACACCAGCACAATCTCCTGGCAAGCTGACTCAGCATAAAGAGGTATTTTTTTTTTTAAAACATTGTGTGAACATCATAGGAACTCTGTTCCAGCTGCCTTATTAAATGTTAAAGGGACATTTCTATGAGAAGCCAGCTGTCAGCCTTCTTTTTAACTATGCGCACTGTATTTATGAGCTCTTGTGGTTCAAATAAACAAATTTTTCTCCCCAAAATTTAACTAAAGCATTTTTTTCGTAGAGGTCAGGGACAATCTTTTCTTTTCACCATCTAATATGAGTCTAGTATCAAGTGTATTAAGTGCCAAAGGTCCTTCACGCTTTATCAGTTTGCCTTTTAAGAATTTCTAGACTAATTGTTTTGCGTCATTATGTGCTGCCCTTGATCAAATTTGATGTCAGACGTGGCTCTGATGATGCATTATCTCAAATATGACTTGAAGGTGTCCGCTTATCATAGATATTCTTCAAGGTGCAGCATGTGCTGTGTGTCCCGCAGTCAAGGGCTCGATGCTGGAGAGGCAGCTCTCAAATGTTGCTGTTACGTCAATGTGGCCATGAATCAACCATCTGAGGAACAGCTGTAGATAACATATAGATAATTAACCTTTCAATTTGTCCTCTTACACACACTCACTCTCCGCATCTTGCTCAAGTTTAGCCTCACTCTGTTCCCTCCCCGGTCTTCCCCTCCCCCCCCTCTCTCTCTCTCCCAGAAGACACTATGAAAACAAGGGTCAGTTTTCAAGCTCGTCTTGGTTGGATTTAATGGAATATCTTGAACATGGAGATGGGGGAGAAGGAGGAAAGGTCTTGCAAAACATCATGGCAGACTGCTGGAATGTGCGTGTGTGTGCATGTGTATGTGCACTCGTGTGTATATGCGTGTGTGTGTGCGTGAGTGATTTTATGCTCATGTGAAAATGTGTGTGTTCTTCCCCATGTGAGACCGTCCGCCTCTTGCCCGCATGTTTGTTGTTGCGTTTGTGAATTTACGTTGATGTTGCAATGTTCACATTTTGCACATGACACGCGCACCCTCTCAGAGCCATGTGGAGAGAGAAAAGTCTGGCCGTAAAGAATTAATGAAGGAACAACAGGAGAAGAAAAGTGTGTGTGTGTGTGTGTGTGTGTATGGGGGGAGGGGAGGGAGAAGCAGAAGGAAGTTGGAGAGAGGAGGAGGAGGAGGAGGAGGAAAAGGGAAGGGGCATGAGAAAGAGGTGAGGATTAGAAGAGTGCAGTGTTGCCTGATATTCACGTGTTGTTTCTCTCTCTCTCTCTTTCTCTCTCTCTCCCTCTCTCTCAGCTGATGTGTGTCTTTCAGTGTGAGTATACAGACGGATTACCTTATGCAAACACTGGGCCATTGCTTTGAATAGGCAACACAGATACTAGCAGCTAATGTTTTCCTTATCAGGGGCTACTCCAGCCAATCACACTGTATGGGAGAAGGACTGGGAAAGCAACAGGCCGCTCATTTATCATGGCCGAGCTCCATTGTGCCTATGTGCGTGTGCATGCTCATATTACAATGGGCCTAAACTGTGTGTGACCCTCTCTCATTTCCTACCATTTAAGTTCTGTTTCTCTGTGCTGGGACGGCGCTGCAACGGTTCGGACCTCCACGTTTTGCGCCCGCTGCAGGGTGTGGATCAGATCCCACGAGGCATGGGGCTGGTACCAAATTTCCAGGGTGCGATTATCTTAGCCAAAAATATCTAGGTAAACAGTGTTATCACACTATTTTGAAAACTGGCTGAAATATTGCCATTAGTGCTAAAATATAGTGCGTGTTTGGCAGCATATGTTATTATACATTGAATTTTTAGTTTTATAACCCTATTTTAAATATTTACACATTTGTACATTGAACACAATCCCTCCTACTTCTCTCTTTAGCTCTTATTTTTATTTCTTTTTCTCTCTTACATGATCAATCTATGCTCAGAGGAATATTGTAAGGGTACTTTGACCCTGACTCCATTATTATTGGTTGCTTGTTACGTTGGGGATGTAGGAATTGAAGCTTAATCTACGGCTGCAGTCATCGTAAGTCACTCTGGATAAGAGCGCAGGCTAACTGCCTGAACTGTTTGGTGAAAATGTAAATACTGGCTGCTCTCTGCCATGGTTGGTCTGTCACTGCCACCGGCAAGCTGGATTTTCTGGCCTTGCGGCTGTTATTCTGGGTGTCGGCATGTGACACGTGTTCATCAGATGGGTGAGGGGCTTCTCCCATATGGCTGTGCAAAATAAAGCGGGTTGGGAAGACAGCAGTGCCGTACTGCGCTGTGTTCATGTTAACGTCTGAAAAAACTGGCGATCACTGTGCTAATCACGGTAGTAGAAGTTGCCAGTGTTTTGCCTTTTCCACAAGTGTTTTTACCACTGTAATTTCAGAATGTAATTATGTTGAATGTGGACACAAATATAAACAACTTTTTGTATTATCAGAACACTTTCATTCTGATGAATAACAAGTTACTATAGAATGATGTGTAAGGAAAAAAAAACCTATGTTTATCAATTAATTATTTACAAAATACTCTGCATATTATGAAAGTATGTGTCTTGTAAAATACCCCATAAAATAAAAAAGCTTCAGATATCAAAAAAGCCCCTTTAAATTGTTAGGTATTGTTGTTTCTGCAAGTCTACATACAGTGAATATTTTGAGAAAATAGCTGTTTTTTGTGCTTGGTGTTCTTGGCGTAGCTGGTATAAAAACGTATAAATTAACTATTTTTAATTGATTTTGATGTTTATATTTTATGAAACTACAGTAGTAATATAATACTAATAATATACTGTATATAATATCACCATGTTCAGTTGTGTTGGCTCACTGTAATTCAAAATATAGAAAGGCCTTAATTGCTATATTATATTAAGACATTTAAGCGTATTAAAGTGAAAGTTGAATTCAGCTTGGTCACACAGACTTATATTCTGTTAGGTCTACTGTATTTTTTTCACTGTCATTTCGGATGTGAAATTTGCTGTAAACTCTTTTTGAACTGTCATTAAAAAGTCTCAAGTGTATCTTTCCGATACAGTGAGGTAGATACTGCCTCGGTCTACTGTGTGACCTCCAGTCTGGCTCCTTCTCTTCCTCGGGGATGAAAGGAGAGGAAGGGAGGATAGGCAGAGGAGCATATTTGGACGATGTCGGGCCGTGTTTGGCCCGCACACATCGGGAGCCTGTGAAAACACCAACTGATCACAGAGGAGACGACAGGGGAGAGAGATGGAGCAAGGGAGAGAATAGACCCATGGGTGTGCATTCATTAATGTACTCATAGCTCACTCCAGCTCTCTGCAGACAGACAGAAACACACACGCACACACACACACCCACACACACACACAAAACAAAGGCCACATGCAAATAATCTCTGTGCTCTCTTTCTCTTTCTCTTTCTCTCTCTCTCTCTCTCTCTCTCTCTCTCTCTCTCTCTCTCTCTCTCTCTCTCTCTCTCTCTCTCTCTCTCTCTCTCTCTCTCTCTCTCTCTCTCTCTCTCTCTCACTCTATTTCTCTTTCTTTCATCTCCCCATTTCTTAAGTAAGTCTAACCGGTCAGACTTGAAAATGGAGGAAACATGCCATTGGTATGCAAAATACACGTCAGACTAGAAATGGAAATTGCACAGTGAAATTGGTGTGTGTGTACTGTAAACAGTGCAGAAAAGTAGATGAAAGCTACTGGCATGATTGCCCTTTTGAGTTTCAGAAATCTTGTTACATGGTAGCAAGGGAGGGACGCTGAATCATCCCTTGTGCCACCTTTAAGAAACGGCTGGCCATTGACTCTTCTTTTGAGTTTCAGTTGCCCCAGTAGAGTCTTCTTCACCAGTTCCCTGTATGACTACAACTCCTGCGGGGCAACTTTTGACAGCGTCACTGCTACACATGACCAAAATCTGTTCTGGGATCAGGCGTGATGATCTCAGTGTTGGTTTTAGCTCAGCTGTGAATGAGCGAAACTGCTCTGAAGTCAGTGTTTATGGAGGGCCCCATTCTCTCAGAGGGGGGAACCAAAGTTAAATAAATACTTGCTCCATCCTGTCTGCATTAAGGGCCTGCACACATGGCTTTGACGTCAGAGTGACATTAAACAGGGTGGGGTGGCCCAGCCAGCTCTGACAGGCACACGCGCGTGCACACGCACACGTACACACACACACGCGTACACACACACACGTATATACACACAGGCTGCTCTATAGCTTGCCATTAAAATCCCTCTCACAGTCTTTCTTGTCTTGTCAATATCGCTCTGTGTATTTTATTTTCTCTCTCTCTCTCTCTCTCTCTCTCTCTCTCTCTCTCTCTCTCTCTCTCTCTCTCTCTCTCTCTCTCTCTCTCTCTCTCTCTCTCTCTCTCTCTCTCTCTCTCCTTCCTCCCTCCCTCCCTCTTTCCCATCTGGCCTGAGTTTAGGTGACATTTCTCACCCTCATGTCTTTGTACAGTATACAAGCCTTTTCACATCCAATCTTTATTGGCACTACACGCTCTCTTCATTTCCTCCTTATAATAATATCAGCCTCTGAAAGGAAAGAAGTTAATCTCTGACAATTTGTTATTTTTTGTTGAGTTGGTTTGACCGTGTTCATCTATCATTCCGTGTTTTGGCTCAAGTGTGTCCGAGGTTTTCTCCTGTAAAATAACTCGAGTAGAGATGTAGAACTGGCTACCATCACACAGTGTGTAAGAAAGCCATCTCAACATTTCAATTCCTGCATTTGTCTTCGCTGTTCTTCCTCTCCACTTTTTCCTGTGTCTGAGAAAATACCTTTGTGTGTTTGTGTGTGTGTGTGTGTGTGTGTGTGTGTAATCCCTGCAGCTCCAGAACAGGTCAGTCGACATGCCTGTTCTCACCTCTCCTAGGTTGGACTTTAACCTTATGAGCATGATGGCAACACAAGTCTGTACTCACATTGCTCTTATTTAGTGGCGCTTCTAATTAAAAAGGTTTGACATAGTTGCACAATCCATTTGTGCGGTTTTAATCTGTGCAATACAATTACACAAGTTAATTTGTCCAGATGAATGAAGATGGCCTGCAGTGCTAATGCCAAGCTATAAGGAGGATAAAGTGTTAATCTTGCTTTGCTCTCATCAGTCAGTCACTGTAAACACAGACGAGGCGCAAAGATGTGAAGTTGATTTAAGAGGCATGTTGCAGTAGAAGAGGGATGAGGATGTTTTTGCAGGGGTGAGAGCATGTGTGATGTATACGAGCTTCTGTGTGTGTGTGTGTGCGTGTTGTGATGAAGGTGTTGCTCTGCAGGTGTTTGACCACGGTGACCCTTTGTATGTGTTTGTGTTGCTGTTGTCTCATGTCATCGCCGGGCCAGCTGGTGTGTTCGGAACTGCAGGACAGAGGATTTCCCCCTCTGTCGTTCCACTAGCCTCAGGCCCTCAAACCGCAATTAGCCTACATGGTTCATTCTCGCTTGGCTAGTGATTTTGAAACGCAGAACTGAAGTAATGAAAAACAGAGTGATGTGTGCCCAGAGATAGTCAAGGGTTTAAATCCACCGACTCTGAAACCAGATGTGTGCCTCCTCTGCCAGAGCTTTTTCTCCTGTACTCAGTCTACCTCTCTACTTTCCCACTGTCTAAATAAAGAATAAAATCACTAAAGGGGGATAGACTATGTTTCTTTTAGAAATGATAAGATATAATGCAGGAAGAAGAGAAACCAATTACTAATTTTTGTGTGGGAGATAAATAAACCCAAGGGGCTGGCATTTATCTGACATTTTTATTAGATCTATGTAGTTGACTCACTTTAATACAAATCTTTATTGTCCCATACGAGAATTTTGGCTTTCAGAGTGACCACATACATAGTTACCATACCAAAACATTATTTACCATACAAGCATGAAGAACATTTCCGGTTGGTAAGACCAACGCGAGAGACAGTGGGTTCATATAGAACATGAAGGGAAAAAAAGGTTTGGATACAAGCCCAAGAAGCGTCATCATTACATGTGCCGATTGAGCAATCTAATTGCTGTGGGGATAATTGAGTTTTTCACTGTCGCCATGTGGGTAAAATTAGAGATTTGACATTTTTAGGGGGGCAAAGGCTTCTATTTAGGAAAGTTCACTTGAATTCAGAATTGTAAAAAAAAACCTCCACCTCAAATCCAGTCACATGCTTTGAGAAACGCTGGGTGAATAAGCGAAGTTCAGTGAAAGATGAACAACTTGCAAAAAAATTTGAGACGATGGATATAACGAAAATAGTTGTAAAGCATTCAGCTGGTTACACTGTGAGCCTTGCTAACTGTCCCAAATGACTAATTCTTGATATTTGGCATTCAGTACTCAGCAGAGATTGCCAAATATACTTATTTTGAGCATACGAACAAGCTAGCAGAAACACAAAACCATAACAATAGATCAACTCACAATCGTAAAACACTATACCTTACCGTCATTTTGCTGGGCACTGCAAGTCAAGTCAAAGTTTCTTTAAAGTGCAATATCACACCAGGGTGTCTCAGTACACTGTACAACAATTAAACTATATTAAAAGAAACCAGGAGAGACATAACAATACATGATATAAAAGTTAAACAAAGTAAAATAACTAAAATACAGCAATAAACAATAAGCTTACGAGCTTCACCCACTACTTGCAAACAATCTGCCTGTGTTTCTGTGCTGAATAGAGATCAAACCTTATGATTCCTGGGTCACAAGGTGGGACACACAATCTTGTACACAAGCTTGCACGCATATATGTTTTCCCCTTGTCTCTTTAAATACTGTATGTGTAAAGATGCTGCTTAGGTTGCTGGTCTGGTGTCTTCTTTTTCTCTCTAATACACTCCGTTGGATTTCTCATCTTCAGTATTCTCCGCAACCAAATACCTCAGTTCAACCCTGCTGATGTGAATATCTCCACACACACACATACACACATGCACACACACACCCACTCCTGCTGATGTTGGAATGAGCGTTTGAGTGGGATATGAGGAGTGACCTCTGCCCCCTGAACTGTGTTGTGGTGCCTAGGGGTCGTTCACCCCTCACATCACCCTCGCATCAGGGTCATCTGCTCTGACCGGGGCCAAGAGGGCTGCCTAGCACCGCTCTGTGTGTGTGAGTGTGTGTGTGTGTGTGTGAGAGTGAGTGTGTGTGTGGCATGGAGATAACCCATGAAACGTTATGTTTGACCGCGACGTAGCTTGAGGGAAGGAGCTCACTTTTTAGCGTGTGTGTGAGAAAGGTGTGTGTGTGTGTGTGCCGCATGATCTTTGAAGCTGTCAACATTCTTCATCACATGCTCTGTCATGAAGCATGGAGGCGACTGGTGAGATGAACCAGCTGTCCCTGCCTCTGGTCATGGCAAGGTCAACATGCACGCTTGCACGCACGCACATCCCCACACACACACACACACACACACACACACAAACACAAACACACACACACACACACATATATACACACACTTGGCTAGATGTCTTGTTTTTATGTTGAAATTGCCACCGGATGGACATAGTTCAAGACTCCAAGTGCAATGTTGAAACAATGACTTGATTGATGAGCTAATTTCAATCGTGTGTCTCCCTCTTTGTCTCTCTCTCTCTCTCTCTCTCTCTCTCTCTCTCTCTCTCTCTCTCTCTCTCTCTCTCTCTCTCTCTCTCTCTCTCTCTCTCTCTCTCGCTCTCAGGTGGAGGAGGGAAGAGGAACGGTCGCAGTAAGAAATGGAAGGAGATGCTCAAACTTCCCCACATCAGCCTGTGTGAGGAGCTACGTCGCACTATCGGTATGAAGAGAAGGGGAGAGATGGAGTGTGTGTGTGTGTGAGGCAGAAAGATAACGTGCCATGCTGTGACGTTGGGGTGGGTCTGACTGAGGGAGGAAGTTCAGATTGGACTTCCTTCCTGTTTCTACCCGTCTCCACCCACAGTTACAGGGAGGGGACAGGAAACAGTGTGTGTATGTGTGTGTCTGACTCAGGGAATCCGTTTGCACACCCGTTTCTTAGTCTATTGTGTGTGTGTGTGTTTGTGTATGTGTGTGGCCTGCACACCCTAGTTTCTCTCTATATTGTGTGGGTGTGGGTGTCTGTCCGTTTGACTGACTGTCCGTCTTCCCTCATATCACTTTGCTTACACACCAAAACCAAACAGTCTTCACTTCTCCCTCCTGTCTCTCATGCATCCTGTCTATACATCCAGGCTTGGTTTGAGAGCAGGGGAGTTTTCTCTCTGTGTGGCCCAGACAAGTGCTCCACTGCTGGGCTGCATTATCTCCTCTCTCCCCCCCCCCTCGTTCTCTGAATGCCACAGACCTATGGAGGCCTTACATCAGCAGTCTGCGTGTGTGTGTGTGTGTAGGTGCGTGCGTGTGTGTGTAATAGTGCGTCACAGCTATCTCTGCCAGAGATTGCAGTGCTAGCCTCCCCCACATACTCTCCCTCAACCTCCCTCCCTCTTTCTATCTCAATGCCTCTCCCTCCCTCTCTCTCCCTCTATCTGTATCTCTCTTGCCCTCCCTCCCTCCCTCTTTCCACCACTCCACCACTTCAGAGATACATAAGAGTGGCAGAACAAGAGAATTATGGAAATAGGGAGTGAAAAGCAGAAACAAAGAGAGAAGCGTTGACGATGGGGAGAAAGAGACTTAAGGATAACAGAAGGAGAAACAGGGAGGGAGAGAGAGAGAGAGAGAGGGCCAGCCAGTAGGAGGGAGACAGAGTGACAGAGATGTAGATGCCAGTACCGACTCTCAGATCACGTTTCTTGCTTGTTTTGTTCTCATATTCACAAATAACTATCATAACCCCAAATGTATCTGTTGACAGTGGTACTAGATTACCAGGTAAAAAAAGGCATATAAATGTCAGCTAAGGTGCAAAGGATCACACTTATTATGTCTGACATATTTATGGCCATTTAGAGTTTAACTTTGCAGAGGATGCTAAAAATGGGTTATATGTGCATGTGTGTGTGCGTATGTGTGTGTTTGTGCGTACAACAGCTGTTGAGGGTTATATACGTCACTATTACACAGATGCTATTGCGTAATTTCCCTATCACACCGCGCACAGGATCCAAATAATCCCCTTTGCATACTTACACACACAGATATGCAGGCGTGTGCATGCACACACACACACACACACGCGCGCGCGCGTGCGTATACACACCAAAGGCACACATAGGCAGGTTAAAACGATACAGTAGGGGGACTGGGAGCAGTGTCTTTGTTGTGTCTTGATAATGTCAGGCATTTGACCTTAGCCTTGACAAGTCCAGTACTTCTAGGAAGCCCAGATTACATTATGGGGGCTGCAGCCACTCTGTCTGCTAGCCTTAGACTAATATCTCTCTCTCACCCACCCTCTCCCCTCTCTCTCTCTCTTACTCTCTCTCTCTCCCTCTCTCTCTCACTCATACTCTCTCTTGCTTGCTCTCACACCATCTTTCTCTGCCTTTCTGTATTTGTCTCTCTTGCTTTCTGTGTATTTGTCTCTTTGTTTCTCTCCTATCTTTCTCTTTTGCCCCCTCTCTTTCTCTCCCTCTATCTCTCTATCTTTCTCTCTTTCTCTCTCTCTCTCACACTCTCTCTCTCTCTCTCTCTCTCTCTCTTTCTATTTTTCTTCTGGTATCCATCTAATACATACATGTGCACCTATGAACTCTTGCAGTTCACTGTGCACTGCGGACATGATAGCTTGTTCAACATGCTCCTGAAACCAGAGGTATTTGGATGGAGACTAAGAGCTCTTGTTGCATAGCAGCAGAGAGCGTTGGCCAATACTCATGTCTCTACCTCAAAGACACACATGCGTACATGCACACACACACACACACACACACACCTTACACTCAGACACCTATTGCACACACTCACCTTTGTGCACATTTAGCAGGTCGCTCACTCTCTTACTAACTCACTCAGTCTTGGCCTAAATTGCAGTTTTAATTAAGTTGTAATTGCAGTACAGTTCACTTGCACAGATTATTACCTTTTCTAGACAAGACTAATTCAAGCTTTTGCCTTAGACCTCTTTCTTTCTTCTTCACTCTCACCCTCCATCTTCCTCTCCCATTTTCTCTCAACCCCCTTCTCTCTCTCTCTCTCTCACTCTCTCTTTCTCTTTCTCTCTAACTCTAACTCTTTCTCTATCTCTCTAACTCTCTCTCTGCCCCCCCTCCACCTCTCTCTCTCTCTCTCTCTCTCTCTCCCTCTCTCTCTCTCTCTCTCTCTCTCTTTAAGAGTTGTTTTTCTTCAGGACTGGGGAGAGGGTTCTCTTACGCAAAGAGGAAATTTTTCATTGGTGGAATGCTGGCCTCCGCACTCATATTCAAATGATTTAGAGCCTGGATTGAACTTGGACACACACACACACACTCACTCACATATGTGCTCATACACACTTGAATACGCATTTGCACACACACTCCCCCAGAGCCAGGCCCAAGAAACTGTGGTTTCTTTCCAGATCTTTGCTCACCTGCTAGATGTAAGATTCTGTTTAAATATAAAAGCTTTCACTGCGCTGAACATGAACATACCAGTTTCTAGACTGTGTTCATTAAGCCTCAGAATGGGTCTGATAAATGTAAAGGTTATGAAAAGGCATGCAAGTGATTCAGCGTTATTTGTATGTCTACATTTGGACTTGATGTTTGCACAGATAAACATGGACCCAAACAGTGTTGTATATCCAACACACTAAGGCTGCAAAAACTGGAAACGTCTCAAAGCTTTCTGCAATATTCAGTCATCATCGGATTCCTCTGTTTCATTAAAGTCACACTTGAGGTGTGTGCATTTATCCTCAGTTGGCACAACATTATTAGGTTGACGTGAGCTACTGCTCTTAAAAGAATATACCAAGTTTTTTGGGATTGAATGGAGCGAGTGATCTACCAGGAACACATGGATGATTTTGGTGTCTATGTTCCTAATGGGTAAGTTGACCTTAAAAATGTGGTGTATTCCCTTAACAGTATTGCACAACAGGTTATAACAGATTTGTCATTTTATTACGCAAATTGGAGTGTGTCAATCAAAGAGTGTCCAGTTGTGCTCTGATTCAGCAGGGTGGGATCTGACCTTTAACCGGTGCAGGGATGGCAGGACACACTGGTGGTTAGAGGCACCATCATGTAACAGTAAGATCCTGACATTATACTTGTCCTTGAGCAACACACTGAAAATAAAAAATCTGTTGCCGCTGTTAGTTTTGGTTGCTTAAGAGGAGGCACTAGCTAACTATTCAAACTAAGAGTGCGATCACACCTACAGTCCGTTTTCTTTGGTCCAAACCAGAGTGGAAAAGTTTACTTTGTTACATTTTTGTATTCAGTTTGATAATTTTTTACACTGCTCAGTTACAAGCAAACCAGGGCTTTTAAACAAGAGTCACATGGACTCACAAGTAGCTTGTTTATTGTTTTGGTAACCTGTCATCCCACAAGATTAGAGATTTTGAGGGAAGTCAAAACAAATCTCAATTTAATCCCTGTAATTAAAGATAAGTATTATGGACTTGCCTGCGTTCTTTGTCATAACTTTCCTTTTCTGTTGTTCATACTAGTTAAGAACACATGCAGAAATAGCTGAATGAGCATCAGTAGAGACTTTGGTTTGCCCTCAGCTCATTTTGTTATGCTTGGTCTTCCAAGCAGGAGTGACCTCTGGCTATCAGATGTCAACATCCGACTCCTTATACCCATAAAATGTTGCGTTTTGTGGTCATTTCCTGTAGTTGCTACGATTGCAGTCTCACTCCTAATGAACCACACAGCAGTTGGCTTGGAAGAGGATCGAGACTCTCATTTTCAGGCGTCTCAGTGCCGTTATTTGGTGCCTCCCAAATTCAAATGACATTGTTTTCCCCATGCCAAATGAACCAAACTAAAGGAGTAAACACTCCGCTCAAAACATGCTTGGTGTGAACGCGCCCTAATATTGCTTTTACCAATTGTGAGGGAGAGGGGCTTTCCTACCTGTGCACAGCTGAACATGGCCGATATGGAAACACCAAAGCAGGATTCAAAAATCTTAGATAGATCAAAGATAAAAGCGCTCTGTCTGAAGGCAACATAATACTGTTTAAGATCTCAGTGAGATTTACTGAAAGAGCTGTTGTTCTTCAGATTTTAAAAAAAACAGTGGTCACACAGAGGAAAAGGAGGCCATGGAATATCAATTCTCTCATCTCTTCTCCACTGTACTGCACTCTACTCTGTTTGCTCACCATAGTGGTAACTTGGGTTTTGTGGTCGTTGGAGGGGTGAGTTTGAGTGTGAAATGTGGTACGGTGAGCTGGAAGTGCAGAGGGAATGCTGTGTGTAAAAGGATGCAGCTGCAAAAGCTGTTGTGAAGATTTGATTTGCTGTTGGAGGTTGTCTTGTCGCTGTCACCACTCACAATCTTTCATCCCATGCATCCCTCCTCCTCCTCCTCCTCCTCCTTCCCTCATACACAAGTGCGCGTGTGCCATATGCATGTGAATGTTATGTGGCCTATTTTTGTTTGCATGTTTATCTTGTGTGTGTGTGTGAGGGTGTAAGTGCGTGTGTCCTTGCTGTCGACCAGTGATGGAACACGTCCTGGGTCTTCTTCCTCATTTGGTACCAGAGGAAATATGACTCAAATGGACACCATTAGTCCTAATAGGCCAGGGCCAGCTGCCAGGGACACAAACACACACACACACACACACACACACACACACACAGAACACACACATACAGAACACATTAACACACATACAGAAAACATACCCACAGACATGTACAGTGTGTGTTTGTTTTTGTTTTCTTCAGCATATTCTCAGATAAACAAATGTACATGTGCTTTAATGTAATTTGGATATTTACAACTGTTATGTTCTTTTGTCCATCTCTCTGTCTCCCCTCCCAGAGAGGGACTACACCAGTCTATGTGAGAGGCAGCCCATTGGTCGGCTGTTATTCCGTCAGTACTGTGACACCAGGCCAGAGCTGAAGCGCTGCATCGAGTTTATGGATGCTGTGGTAAGATTAAGAATGAGCCTATTACCATAGTGAGCATTGCTCCGCTTATACTGCCTGATTTTCTCATGTACCTTTCTCGCTTTCACGTCTAACGCAAAGACACATCCTCTTTTTTTTTTACCTCACTGTTTCTGTTTTTCTGTCTTAATCTCTTACTTTTTCCATCTCGTTCTCTCTCTCTCTCTCTCTCTCTCTCCCTCTCTCTCTTTCTCTCGCTTTCTCTCTCTCTGTCTCTCTCACTTTCACTCTCAGCCTGCTCCCATGGGACAGGCCTGAGTCTGGGCCTGCAGCGGAGCAAGGAATGGGAGAGGAAAGGAAAGAGGGAGGAAAATAGTGGGGGGGGGATTTGGTCGTTTGCCTGGTCTTGGCAGTAGGGTGGGGGGTTGGGGGGGGGGGGGGTTAGTGTCAGAGTTGGGGGGGTGGGTCATTAGGGACTTAGACAGGCTGTCGGAGAGAGAAGTGACCCCACCCCTCCCCTTCCTCCATGCACTCGCTCCATGAGGTCAAGCCCACGTCAGAGACAGGTCCCCTGGGTGAGCCGGTGAACACAGGCCCAGGCTTGTGTCGAGGCCCCTGGAGGTATGCGAGAAAGGAAAACAGGGGGGAAATCATGCTTATTTAATAAGAACCTACATTAGTCTCTCTTGAGGTAGGCGGGCAGGCACGTACGTACGCGCACTGGGAGACACACACACACACACACACACACACACACACACACACACATATATATACACACTGACTCGTTCTCTCACACACCTCTCTCACACATAAATGCATGAAATGAGACAAACACAAAAAACTTTTCAGTGCTTGACGTTGGCCGTTGGTTCCGCGGAGGTCTTGCCTCATACCTTGGCCGCGATGCGTGGTAGCACAGCTCAGTCCCATTCCTCTCCGCCAGGGCTGTTTTCTAATGAAACACGCACCCCGAAGCAGCCAAACTCCAGACATACTCCCAACCCACAGCCATATTTGACCAAAAACACAATCTGTGATGGTGCGATGGGGTGAAATATGAGGAGTCATCCTGGCAGGTGACAGATGTAACGGGCGAAGCGTGAAGACAAACACGGTTGCCAGTTTGCTTCCTTGACTGAGATGGAGTTATTTTGTCACCCGTAACGTTGCTGTCTGTCTATTTGTCTGCAACTTGCATCCCATCTCTATTTTAATTTGTTTTTAATTATGACATGAGGACAAAGCTTAATTCTCTCTCTCGCACTCATTCACAGTTACCCTCTCTCTGTCTTAACCTTCCTTCCTCCCTCTGCTGTCCATCTCTTTGACCTTATTTATGGAGAAGTGATAAGAATGTAGAAGATGATGCTGAATGAGCGTGACTCCCTGTGTGGGTGTGGTAGCTCACGGTTTATGAAGCCTCTCTTCTTTGTTGACAGGCCGTGTACCAGCTAGCTCCTGATGAGAAGAGGAGGGACTATGGACTGAATGTTTTAGACACATACTTCAATAACGGGGTAAAGCACCAAAACACACACACAAACACACACAGGGGTCGAGAGATATGGACAAAATTAATATCACGATAATCATAAGAAGTCATTTTGATATTGATATAAAACAAACAATATCTGCTAACATATCGTCGCTGTCGGGTGAAATCCTTGTAACTCACAATTTTTGTGACTTTCATGTTTTAAGAGTTACATGTTCCTCTATGGGTTGAGAAAATTCTACAACCCCTGGGTTTATGAAACCTTTTCAAAACCCATTGGATATACTGAAAAAAATAATTCTTGAAAAGTTGACATTTTAGAGGTTTTTCACTTGGCAACAACGATATGCAAAATCACATGTTTAATCAAACTGATGTTTGTTGCATTTAACTGGATGGTATTATAAAGTATGATCAAACTGTCAAACTTTCAAATAATATTCCCTAGTTTGTTTCAGATCTAATCTTGTTAGAGATTTTAATTAGTATTGCATTTTAGTATTTGCCATTCATTAATTTAGACAACAGAATTGGAAACTCCAATATGAAAGCCCTACCTAAAATTTATTTTAGAGCATCTGATCTACAGTATATGTATGCATGGATGGACAGACATTTCACATCAATATCACATATGTCATATGTCCAAAGTGTGTTACAGGACCATGAGTATATATATATACATTCCTGGCATGGGTGACTCAAGTATTAACTGAACCCCTGTCTGCAGTGTTAGTGCCATGCTCTACCAATGGGGTTATACAGGATCACAGGCAGACTGATAACCATGCTGTGTCCTTTTCTATTCTTCTCTCCGTTACCTTAGCCTTGACAAGTCCAGTGCTTTAGGAAGCATTACATTATACAGTCTGCAGCCACTGCTGTCTGCAGGCATTCGACTAACATCTCACTCTCTGTCCCTGTCTGTCTGTTTCTGTCCCCCTCTGTCTACCTGTCTCTCTCTCTCTCTGTAACCCCCAAGTCGGCAGCCCATCTGCCAGACATACCTCAGGATGTGGTTGCTGGGTGTCGGGAGAGGCTGGAGCAGAGTCCTTGTAAGGAGCTCTTCAATGACTGCACCAAGTAGGTCTCCTATACCTCCTCCTCACCTTCATCACCTGCACACATCTGGCCACTGCTTCACTATGATCTGACCCGCAACAGTCGGCACCCTGCACTGAGGCAATTGATCAAACTCCTGTAGATCCGCTGTTTTTTTATGGAGTCTGGCCATCATAGTGCAGTGGGACCAGTGGAATCCTGTTTCTTCAGAAAGAGTGTGTGTGTGTGTGTATGTGTGTGTTTTTGTAAACTGTGGACATGCTGGACAGAGCGCACCCTGTCACTAGTGATGATGAGGCAGCTGGCACCTGGAGTGCAGTATCACACACACATACACACACACACACACACACACACACACACACACACACACACACACACAAAGTAGAGACGAATGAAAAAGAGCAGTGGGCAGAGAGGGCATCCGGATGGCTGGCATGAAAACAACAGCCACCTCAGTGTTCCCCGTACACACTCTCTCTCTCTCTCTCTCTCTCTCTCCCTCTCTCTCACACACAAACACAGATTTACAAACATACACACACACATACACACACCCACTCATACACACACTCTTGCAGGTGTTTCTGCTTCCTGCTCTGAGAGCCAGGAGAAGCAAACAGACCGGGGATTATTACCCCAAATGTACTTCTTGCGCAGACACATACGCACACATACACCCAACGCGCTCACGCCCCAATTTAATTTTGGATTAGCCCAATAATCTAACTCTGTCACAAAGTACGTTTCTGTTGACATTGTCCTTGGTACATGCAGTACAAGATTATACCAGACCTGCGTCACAAGTATTCATAAATAATTATTAGCTGTTATTCTAAACCCCATTTATCTCCCAGATAAGGTTTACCACATCAGAACATTTTGGGCAGTGTCAAATAAATTGGCAATTACAGACATTATATACTGAATTGTACTTAAAATACTTTCCTTGGGTTGCGTAAACTATCCGGCTGTCACTTGACACAAATACTAAAAATTATTTGCAAATCATATTTATAAGCATAGCTCAGCACCACTGAGTTCAACGCATTAGCTGTACAATACAGTCCACCACTTATCAGTTCAACATGCTTCAGCAAAGCCAACCCACATTCCCTCAGTCCGGGCAAACGCTGAATTTTTGTGGAACTCCCAACTTTTAGCCACAGAGGCAGAGTGGGATTTGGGTTGGAAATGTTGCGACAAGCCTCTGATGTCCCAGAGCTTTCGCTGGGGAATACCGGAATCTGCAAGGAGGAATTCAGGAGGAGAGGGAATGATGTTTGGGAAAACGCTCTGTTCTGTTCTCAGCCTGCGCTCTTGGAATGGCATTTAGATACATGTAGAAAACGGCTGAAGAACTCTTAGAGTATTCCTAGAGAGGAATATAATCCATATTGTTCAAAAGGTTTATTTTGGTTGAACATTGGTCATGACAGCTTTGAGTTGTTGAAATTTGTTGATGGATTTGTTTCCTACACATGGATTAATCCTACTTATCTAGGGTTAGAGACTAGTCAACAATATTGACAAAAAAAATCTAATTTTGATTATTTTTATAGTATATTGCAATTGTGAAGTTTTTCTTGTCATAATTTTGTCATAATGTTTAAAGAAAGGTGATTTCATATTGTGATTTCTTTTATTAATTGTTAAGCTCTAATGTAGACCAAATATTTTCAGTCAAAGTTTTGTGAAACTGTGCATGCATGCAGGCTGTGGTGTCCATATTATTAGTCTATTAATACTGACATTAGATTACATTCGTATCTTCATTATTTTTGTGCGTTGGTAACATTTGCATAACTGTTGGGTTGATGCATGTGACAAAGTGAGCAGCGCAGAGTTTGACACATAGGGAGGTGTGTGTGTGTGTGTGTGTTTTTTTGTGAGCGAGCGAGTAAGGGAGCGCTTGGGCAGAGTGAGGATGAGCTGGGCGAGGTGGTGGTTTCTGTTTGACTGAAGCTGGAAACGTCAGTGGTTGTGGTTAGGAGGAACACACACACACACACACACACACACACACACACTCCTGCCATGTCTCTTTGGCATCTCAAGTCACGCTCTGTTGGGTCCATTTCCTTCCCTTCTGCGTACATCTCTATTTTAACACCTCCGTGTAGTCAAAAGGGCACAGTAGAGGGAGGGGAGGGCAGAGAAATGGTGTGAGAGAGAGAGAGAGAGAGAGAGAGAAAGACCGTGGTACGGTAACTCCTGTGTTCGGCGCTTCGTGATGTAGGAGGCTCGGCATCCATTCCATTCAGACTTCTCGACTCGGCTGAAACGGAGTGAGCGAGAACGAGATACGTAATGCACACAGGGAGGGAATGAGTGAGAGAGCTGCAGAGGGAACATAAAGGATTGCATAAAAGGAGAAAAGGGGGGGAAAAGTGAGGAGAAATGGAAAGAAAGTGTTAAGGAGAGCAGGAGAGAGACGGGGAAACAGGGAAAGTGTACAAACAGAGAACAACACAGACACGTGTTTATGTTACCCACAGCCGTGCAGCAGTTCAGATGTTTTTGAATGGAATTCCTGTTCAAATTTGGCCATCACTCCTTCCACTATCCTTGTTATTTATATTCCGTTGTGGAATTTTGATGATTTTTTATTCCGATATGGAATTCTGACCCAGCGCTTATTCCCTTTTTTAGAGGGAAAGCCTGTAGGAAAGCATGGTCCAGCACGTGGAAACGTGACTACTGGCAAGGACACACACACACTCACTAGCAGAAATGTCTTAGCTCACTAATGGATTTTCTTCTGCTATGGTGGAACATACAGTTATGTCATACCAAGAGTAGTGTGTGGGTGTGCAGTACATGTGTATCATGGTGTGTTTTGTGTATCTCCAGTCTCCACAAAGGTCTCTGTACTGATTTTTCTCCCCTGTTCTTTTTCCTCTCCCTCTCCTCCCTTCCAACAAAAGCCATATTGTAGCTGTGTTTATTTCTACTCCCAGTGGTGTCTGTCTGAGGCTCAGCCCCAAGCCAGGCACGGCTAGGCTCCTGCCTTTCTGGAGCCCTTTTCACTAAGTGTCTGGGACCAGTTTTGTCTTCTAAGGCATAGAGAAGCCTATTGACCTGACCAGCGAGAAACTTGACGCATTCAGGCCATGGTTCAAGGACAAAACTGAGACAGAGCTTGGTAGGAAAAACCTAGGCTCTGCCTGAGACCATGATGAAAACCACTGTGGGGCTTCAGAACAGAAGCATGAGTAGTAAAGATATGATTATACATTACGTCATTAAGTCAGACCAGCAGTTTTCACAAATCTCTCAATGAGTTTTACTTGAGCTTTGATGTGCATGATTTCAGTGAAAACCACTCTGAGCTCAGGAACAGCCTCCTGTCCACTTCCTCCCTTTGCGGAGTGACAGAGTGATGAACTCCTGTAGATGCTGTGTCCCAGGAAGAGTCCAGGTCTCGTTGGGATGGGTAGTTGTTGGCTTATCTCATCCGCAGAGCAGTTTGGACCCATTTTTCAGCTGCCATTTATACAGCAGAGGGTGCTGTCACTGTGGAAACTGTCTGCTATGGTGCCTGTTGCCAAGAACAGCCACCCCAAGGCTCTTGGTGGCTACAGGCCGGTTTCCTTGATCTCTTTAGCGATGAAGTCATTTGAGAGACTGGTTAAGGAAAAGCTCCTTGCCAAACCAGAGCACCTCTTTAGCCCATTTCAGTTTGCCTACAGGGCCAAGCGGGGTGTGCAAGATGCTCCTGTCACCCTGCTTGATCCTATATTAAAACACCTGGAGGGCAGTAAGAACCACACCGGCCTTTCCTTTGTGTGTGTTTTTTTTCTTTAAATACCATTCAACCACGCCCTCTTGTAGAAAAACGTATCTACACACTGGACTGTAACTTTGGTTTACAGTCCTTTGTTGTGGGTTGGATCTTGGATTTTTTTTAACCAGCGGAACCCAGAAGAGTGTAGTCAGTATACAGACAGTGTCATGGCTAGCATGAGAACAGACCTATTGTAAAGTTTGCTGATGACTCTGTTCTGGTTAGTCTTCTTCCTGTTGCTGAAACTTGCCATGGTCCTGTAGTTGTTGATTTTATACATTAGTGTGACAGTGCTTTCCTACAACTGAATGGATCCCAAACCAAAGACGTGTGTTGATTTCAGCCCCCTATCCCACAGGCAGTAGGTACTGTAATCAATTACAAGCACCTGGACACTGCCATTGACAATAGATTCAAGTTTGATGGCAACACTGAAATGCTCTGCAAAAAGTGTAAACTTGCTAAGTTGCAGGTTGAAAATGCCCTGATGACTCTGTTTTTATAGGACAAAGTCAGCACTGGCTTTTTAAATTACTAGTTTGTATGTAATTTTGGCATTAGATAGAAGAACACTATAGCAAATATTGTGAGTGTAGCCGCTAGCCAGTAAGATGGCAAGAGTACAGTTCAGTAGTCTCAGTGATGTATTCAACTAGCAGGTGGTAAACAAAGCAAATGCCATTATCTCTGACTTTGCCCATCCCATTCTGTGTTTTAAAGGGGCAATAAGTAAGAATTTTACTGCCCCCTAGAACAAAATGACCATAGGTACTGATAGGGTTGTTGATCAACACCAATGATCCAGGTGCTGAGATTTCTTGTAAGACATTTCAGCTACGAAGGCTAAAAAGCTTTGTTCTCAAGCCAAAAAAGCAAACGACAAAGCAAACATAAATTTGCATTGTGATATTTTGCCTCTTCACTAGATGTTTCTGTTGGATCTCTAATTAGCTAGCTTACTTGTCTGTATTGTGAAAATGTGTTTTTATTTTTTGTGTTAATTACAGGCCACCGGTTGGGGGTGTGGTCTGTGCCAGAGACTTGTTTAAGTAGATACAAGTTCTGTAGATAAAATTCATACTGGTTGTCGATAGAGGTCATAGATTACTTAATGCCCCTTTAAAGCACTAGCCTTCTTTTTTTCACTGGTGATTTTTTTTATTGTGATGAATTGTTCTGTGTGAATGTCAATAGCAAATACAATAAATAAAGAAAGAAAGTACTAGCCTCTGGCCCATGGCTGAGTCTTACTAGTGCCAAGAAAAACAGGTACACAGACTTCTTTATCCGTACTGCCTTAGGCTCCCTAAATGTATAGAGGGAGGAGGAAGGCCATGATTGTTTGTTGATCCTGATGTTGATGTTGATGATGATGATGATGATGAAGTTGACGCTGATTTGTCGTATGCTGCTTGTCTGAAACTCTGCATCGACAGCTTTCATTGGCGACTGACTGTTGGTTGTTGTTGTTCTTTTCAGTACTTGCTGCAAAACCGATTGCCTGTTGGGAGAAATTAAGTTGAAACTTGAACTTGAATTTAAAGTTGAATAGTCCTTATTGTTACCCTGCCTAGTTTCAAACTGGCCACATTTCACCTTTGGGAGTCATTTAGGAAGGTGGGGCTTAATGATGGTTCCCATCCATATGCATGTCTGTAGGGCAGATTGTGCTATGATATGACATGGATGATGTCAGTGAACTAACCCATGATGTTATGACACATAAAAGTGAATATGTGCCATCAAGATTGACTAGGACACATCTGTTGTTGTATTGCTGTGTTAGAATCATCTTAAAATGATCATTGCTGCAACTTCATAACCCATCATATTTACTTTGAAATGGTTGAAATATGAGTGACAACTTTTAGATCCTAATATAATGGGTCAAAGGTTGCTGAGCAGTGCATTTTCAGTAAGTTTGAGACATTCACAGGTGAAATGCCCTAATGTAAACTAGGTTTCCTTATCTTGAATGCGCTGAATTGCACTTGCATTTAAACCACTCCTGCATCAGCTGTGTTTTGCATTTTTCCATCATGACGGTTCCATCAATCTACAAGTACTTTCCTTTCAAATGGCTGCAACTAAGTGTAAAACTGTATTAAATCAATGGGTTAAAATATATGTATGAAAAGTATTAGGCTAAATTGTGCCCTTAATGCAATTTGTCAATAAAATTATAGCCATATTTGGATACCTATTTTGCTTGTTTTCCATTCCTGTTTTTATTTTGTTACATTACGAAGTTGGGAAAGGGTCTCCCACATTTTCACTGACTATATTATTGATACAATTGGATACAATCGTTCTTTGTATATCAGTCACATTTTTTCATGATGATCAACTTGTATCTATAAATTTGGACAGTTTTTTTTTTTACTTTGAAAGGTTCCGTCTTTTCATGGTCAAATTATTAACACAATGAGTGTGATTTAACTATATGAACTATATCAAAACGTTTATAGTTTTTAAGAATACTTTTTATTTGGCCACTCACCAGCAAAAACGTGCCAGAAATCATGACACTGGACAGACACTTAAATGATTGTTCCATTGTTATTCACTTAGATATTTTGTGGGGAGCTGAACATTTTCCTTGTTCAATGAGCCTTCTCCATCAGAGTTTGATACAACCAGCCATTTAAAAGACGGAAACAAACTACATCTAACATCAAACATCAAACAACTCTTTCTCTCCCTGAGAACAAAGTGGGGCCATCAAAGCTATATTGAGTAAATTCAGTCTTACCTTGAGATCCAGGCTGAAAACGTACTGTGACTCTTGTTATGTGTGGACTGAAAAGAAACAGGCCCAGGACCCATTTGTCTCCCAACCCATACTTTGAAACAACAGGCCCTAAAGGAATGGACCCACGGCCGCAGTGTAGCAATCCCCAAGAAACTTACTCCTCTCTTTAATGTGTTAAGTGTTGATAAAATTGACAGCCAAGATGGACAAAAGCGTTTTAAGAGGCTTGTGTCCAGAACATTCTTCTTGACCCGCAACCTTCTGCTGCACAGTTATGTAAACTGTATTTTAACCAGTCAACTAGTCTCAGTACAGTTCAGTTCATTTCAGTTTGGTACAACAGTGTTGAAGTGCGCATGCTGCTTAAGTCAAACAACATCTGTGGTTAAAGCAGTGAAAAAGGACACTAATAGAGAGGCTGGCGGGGTCGTGTCAAAGAGGCAGGTTCTAACAACTCTCAGTGGAATTACGGTTGACTTATGGTCGGGAGACGATGGGGCCACGACCTCATGACCCCGCCTTCCTCAGAGAACAGCTTATTGATGTCATCATGAGTGACAGTTACCCCCATCTCCCTGCCTTAGGGCAGGAATGTAACAAAATTGGGGGTTGTTGGGTGATTAGGTATGTGTGTGTGTGTGTGTGTATGAAGAGTGGATAGACTGATGAGGACACATGTGTGCGCACACACACACACACACACACACACACACAACCATGTGTCAGGTGAGGTGAGATTAGATGTTCCACTCAACCTCCTGCTCTGTAAAGACCTGTTTCCCAGAATCCCCATTTTCCTGGTTGAGCTGAGTGGAATGTTCCCGTTCAAAAGCATTTTTCATATTTCACGGTGGTGTATCGACACAGAATTCTTTCCATCTTTCCATTGAGAATGTGCTTTGAACTACACACAAGGCAATGCGCCGGCACACACACACACACACACACACACACACACACACACACACACACAGACTATGCAGTTCAGGGGGTAGTCAGATGTGTCTGTTTCTACTGTTTCTAATGAAAGTAGCCCGTATAAAGGTTATAGGGAGTTATCCCTCCCTGAGGAGAAATCTGTCTGTCTGTCTGTCTGTCTGTCTGTCTGTCTGTCTGTCTGTCTGTCTGGAAGATCTGTCTTTTTATGAAGCTGATGAAGCCTATGAGGGCCGAAATGCATTTGAAGCTTGGTTTTAGTTAGTGGTCACACTTGATTAGATGTACAGTTCATGGTAGAAGTAAATTTACAATGAATTTAAAACACCGCCCCTCTCTCTTCTTCTCCCCCCCTGCAGGATAGTTCGTGAGTATCTGAGTGGAGCTCCCTTCTCCTCCTACCAGGAGACCATGTACTTCTCTCGCTTCCTGCAGTGGAAGTGGTTGGAGAGGTGGGTATCCATTGGCTTCCTATGACAATGGTAACACTTATCAACCTATACACATTTAGTACCCATTGACTAGTTCAGGTAAACGGCATTCATTTCACTTCATTGTTTGCTAAGGGCGGCTTTTTGTCTCCTGCAAAGTACAGGCCCATGTCCAAACATTTTTACCAAAGGTTTAAGAGAAAGGTGTCTCAACCCAACTGATATCCTTTTTAGTCAAAATAATACTGTTGAGAAATTCCAATCTTGTTTTAGAGCGCTTCATAGCACAGATACCGCTCTCCTCAGAGCGACCGATGACCTTTTTTAGCAGCAAATGCAGGGGAATGTTCCATTTTAAATCTTTTAGATCTCACTGCAGCCTTTGATACTGTAGACTAGTGGTTCTCAGCCGTGTGCCATCATGCCCCAAGATTATGCAAGATGATTTCACTGATTAACACACATTCAATCAGAGAGGGGGGGTGGGCTAATCTGTGAAATCAGCTGCTGTAGTGTTTGGTTGGAATGACAACCTGGAATCACGATGGTACATGGCTGAGAACCGCTGCTGGTCCCAGGCACAAAGGTTTTCTCTGGTTGACCTCCTGTCTTTCCAGTAGAATGTTTTCAGTCAGCAAGGCAACTCATCCTGATCCTGAGCAGAAATTACATGTGGGGTCCCGCAGGGTTCAGTTTTGGGAACCATCTTATTCTCCATTTACATGCTTTCACTTACTTACATGCTTACATTTACTTTGACTTATCTGCAAAGTTAACATACATTTTCACTGTTATGCAGATGACACACAGTCATATCTGCCTATAAAACCTAATGATACTAACAGTCAATACGCTCTCATATATCTGTATTGCAGATATAAAGTATTAAAAGTCACAGATTTTTTGAACATAATCTGAAACAGTCCTTTTTGGCCCACCCAACTCCATTAAATTTAATTCATTGATATGTACTCCTCTTCCAATGTAAAGCCAGTAGTAGTAGTGTAATTATTGATGCTAATTTCAGTTTTGACAAACTCAGTATTGTAGTATTGGTTACCTGTTAATTTCAGAATTGATTTGAAGATCACCATGCTATATCACAGACCTTTTAACCCCGTTTACGCCTTAGACTGCAGCCTGAGCTCCTCAGGCAGATTCCAATTGGCTGTTCCTAAATTTAGATTAGAACCTGGAGGCGATGAGGCCTTTGCCATCAGGACTCCTACACTTTGGAATGACTGCCTGAGGAGCTGAGGCTGGCTTAATCTGTATCATCTTCACTTCTTAAGACTCACTTTTACAGACTTGCTTAAGTTAATTAATTAAATGCCTTTGACCATACTTTTATGGTTCTTCCCTTGCTTTTATTTTTCATATCTTTCTTTTATTCCTTTGCAGTGTAATGCTTTTCCTGTTTTTGTTTTTTACTCCTTTGTACAGTACTTTGCACTTTTCAGTACACAATTACAAAGTGCTATGTTAATAAAGATTATTATTATTTTCCATCGTGACTATCAGTGTCATTCAGGTATGGTAATGTTGCAAAATGATCATGAGATTGGACTAACTAGGACTTTGCTTTAAATGTAATCACAGAAAAATGTAATAATCTTATACTTAAGTGAACCAGACTAGAGGCAGGAGAAACATTCACACCAAAATACAAAGGTAGTGCTACCAATCAATGTTTCTGTTTTAGAGTGGTTAATAATTGATGATGTTTTGCATAATGGCTGGTAACTGAAGCAGGGTGGAAACAGCAGCCATCAATGTGGATTAATAATATATTAGAGCATTATTCTGTCTGCAACATCACATGGCCTGAGAGAATGACATAACCTCTTTTACTTTTTCTCTGTCTCTGTTTCTGTCTCCTACCCTTTCTGTCTCTCTAAAACATTCTCTCTCTCTCTCTGTCTTTCTGTCTCTCTTGTTCTTCTTTTCCTCCCTCCAGGCAACCAGTAACCAAAAATACCTTCAGACATTATAGAGTACTAGGAAAAGGTGGATTTGGCGAGGTGAGTGTCAGTACAATCAAGAAATAAAGTTGCACTAACTGTAAGAGTTTGCTGTGGTGTTGTGATCGTTCAAGTTGGAGGTTTTATGATGAATACTTACAATTCGGAAAGCAAAGAAAGTCCATGCATCACTGAAATGAAATGTAAACAAAAGTTGGAGACACCGTTATCACAGTTGGAGATCCAACAACAGATATTATGTTCTCTTTCACAAATGACTAAATTTGGAAATTGGATTTCAATGATTTAAGTTAGTACAATTAACTTTTAACAATTGGTAAATACAGTACTACTTGTGTCTCCAGAGTTGTTGAGGAATGTGTGGGTGGCATATGAACTTTCATTAGGTGTAGTTTTAAAGTGTGTTTTGCATGTGTCTCTGTGTTTGTATGTGTGATCATGCTTCCTCTCCTCACTAGTCTCGCTCGCTGTTTGTTTTCCAGGTTTGTGCCTGCCAAGTACGTGCCACCGGTAAGATGTACGCCTGTAAAAAGCTGGAAAAGAAACGAGTGAAGAAAAGAAAAGGTGAAGCAATGGCACTAAACGAAAAACGCATTTTAGAAAAAGTTAACAGTAGTTTTGTAGTAAGTACTACCTTTTTCTTATTCAACCCTTTCAACAGATGTGTAACTGTTTTTGTGTTTGAGTGTGTGTGTGTGTGTGTGTGTGTGTGTGTGTATATATGTTTCTGTCAGCATGCCTTTGTTTATTACAATCAGTGGTGAATGTATTCGGATGGTTGATTGAAATCTGCTCTTTTTGCCATAATGTCATAAAATTTTTATGTATCTCTCATGCAAAAGTGTTTAAGCGCCACAGGTATAGATTGCCAGCTGTTGAAGGTCTTGGTTTTTTTTTTTTTACTCATGTGAAAGTGTCAGTTGTTGTGGCGGCCAGATCGCATCCCCCACCCACCTATTTTCATCACACACTCCTTTACTGTCTGGTTTTGAACTTTGACAGATACAGCGCCTTTAGAATCTTTTCAACCCCCTTGACCTTTTCCACATGTTGTTGTGTTACAGCCTGATTTCAAATGGATTAAATTAGGTCTTGTATCACTGATCTACACACAATAACCCACAATATCAAAGCTGAATGAGACTTAAACGAAAATTAATTAAAAATGAAAAGCTTTAGGGTTAGGGTTACCTTTTTGCAGTGACACTCAAAAATGAGTTATTGTGCATCCAGATTCCTTTGAAGATGACTCCTGAGATATCTCTACAACTTGATAGGAATCCACCTATAGGCCAATTCAATTGATTGGTCAATGATTTAGAAAAGTCCCACAGATGACCACAGATAAAGTTTCACAGCAGAAACGTAGCATGAAGTCTAATGAACTGTCTGTAGAATTCAGAGACAGAATTCTGAGGAAGCGTAGATCTGAGGAAGGGTATGAAACAATTTCTAAAGTGTTTGGAGTTCACAAAAGCACAGTAGGCTCCATCATTAGGAAATACAAAAAATATGGAACTCCTCAGACTCTTTGTAGAGCTTGTCGTCCAAACTGAAGAACTGGTCGAGAAGTGACCAAGAACACAAGGATCACTCTGACAGAACTACACAAGTTCCTTGGTTGAGCTACTTACATGTCGAGATATTTCAGTATTTCTTAAATAAATCTTGAATCTAATCTTATCTTATCTTAAATTAATTTGCTAAAAAAATTTAGAAACATGTTAGGGTAAGGGTTAGGGTTTAATTTGGGCTGCAACACCAGAACATGTGGAAAAAGTCAAGGTGCTTGAATACTTTGAGAAGTTGCTGTATATTGGTTTATTCCGTGAGATGCTGTGAAAAGCCCAATGTTCAGTCTTTTACATCTCAGTGCATCTCAGTGGAATCTTGAGCCATACTTGATGTTTCATAGCACTTTGGGCAGAGTGTAGAATAAGTCAAAAAAGCCAAAAAATCATTACCCCACCACCACACCACCATACCTCATGCTCTCAGTAGTGGCGTTGCTGTTGGCTGATTTTCCAATGGAGTTTTCTATAAATTGAGCCATAGTCATGGGAAGGCAGTGGTTTTTGGCTGGTGCTCTTACGCCGGGCCTGAGGTAGACATCCAGCCTTTCATGTCTTCCACACTGTACCAAAGTAGTAGAGCAGAATTCATTTTACAGCTGAGATTCCATTGACATGTAAGACGCTACATTCTGGGCATGGGCAATATCTCAAAGGAGTTCGGTAATGTTTACGCTTTGAAGTGTTTATGTTTCATTTTTAGTTTCTAAATGGATTGGAAATTGATTGAATGACCTGTAGCCGATACGTCAAAATTCACCCAGATCGGCCCAGATTCTGATACTGGATATCAGATCGGTGCATCCCTATTTATAGGTTAATAGGTTATAGATTTAAGTCATAATTTACTTAAAATGTATTTCCACCACAGCAATACTTAGGCACACCTGAAATGGGGAGGACTGACTGTGCTAGCTGATATTTTGTCAAACATGTCTTAACCAAAAACACAGGAGTGGGCATTTGTCTCATCTACATGTTTTTTGATCATTTAACAATTTTGTGTTTACAGCAAATCAACCAATTTCACTCCTTTTACCGCTCACTGTATGTGCCTGTACTGCATTGTGCATGCTCCTGATGTATCTTTCTCTATTTTTCCTCTGTCCTGCTCTTTATACTCCTTGTATGTAAAAATGGATGTTGCTTGAATTTGAATCCCACTTGACAATGTGTGTTGACGTCAGGACTCAAATGCTGTACAGCTGGAAAACACGTGAGGTGTGCATCTGTTTCCATTTCGTCCAACTGGACTCACCAAAAAGTCTCAGGTGCTCAGGCAGGAAAGGGAAACTTAGCTTTGGCTCAGTGTCGTGTTCCTCCGAAAAATTATTATACCAAAGACAAGAAAATTACAGCAAGTGCTTGTTTAACATTCTTGGAGCACGGCGAGGAATGGCTGTTGGGGTTAGCGTGTTAATTTCTGGTGTGTGTATCTGTGTGTGTATATTTTGTGTGTGTGCGTGTTTACACTAAGTAGAACATTGTGTGACCATTTACCTCCGTAGAACTGTGTGAAACTGAGCCCTAGTACAGTAAACTGGAAGAGAACGGAGCGGAGCATCAGACCCTCTCCATGTTCTCCATTTGAAGCCAATAGTAGTTTTTGAGTAGTACTAGGTGTTGGATTAGTCGTTTTCTGATGCAGCGTGAGCTACGTTGCGTGTCCTTGTTTTGAGTGAGTCATTGCAAAAGCATGCGTATGGGCATGCACGCGTGCACATACACACACATAGACACACACACACATACACACACAGAGGCTGGAGTGGGCTTGTTACAGAACCTCAGACTTGCAGCTCTTGTCACCTGGGATTGGCACATGATGCTGTGTGTGTGCGTGCGTGTGTGTATGTGTGTGTATGTATGTGTGTGTTCTCTCTGCTACAGGCAGAACTGATGACTCTTCATGTGCCTCTCTACCTACGAGAGCAGCTCTGTTGCCTAGCAACACTGACCAAACAGCAGTAGCAAGGAGAAGAGTCAAGTACTCTCTCAAACCCCTCTTTTCTCTCTCTCTCTCTCTCTTTCTCTCTCCTCTCTGTATTTCTCTTTACCTTTCTCTAATCAATGCATACTGTTAGTCAATACGTACTCTAAGCCCATATTTTCACTAATATCCTATCCAAATATCACTGCTTACTCTTTGTGTGTGTGTGTGAGTGTGTGTGTCAGGGCAGGGTGACCCCGTTCTATCGTCTCCAGCAGCTGAGACTGGGGTGGGATCCTCCTCGCTCTGTTGCACGCCCCGCACAGCTGCACTTTGCCTAAACCAGCGCTGGGTTTCGATTATTTTTTTCTTTGATGACAGTAGCAGCAGTATCTGTCTTTGATGCTGAAATTTGATATCGGTCCTAAAACCTCCAATACCTATCTTTGTTGAATATGAGCACATTATAAATTGTATTTATTCTGGATGCCAACAGCTTTTCTAAATAGAAAAAATAAAGACACCTATAAAGTGTAATCAAATTTAAGTTTGCATTTTAAGAATCCATCATTTGGAAAAAAAAAAATCAGCACACTATGATGAGTATTGTCTTTTGAACCTCCAGCCCTACTGATTTCAATGGAAATGTCCATTTTTAATGAATAGACATGCTTTCGCAAGGCCTACATATGACTGTTTGTTTTGGCTTGCGCTGTTTATATGTGTGTTTGTTTATGTATGCCTGTGTGTGTCTTGTTTACTTGGCCCATTCAAATTTTCCCATCCCCTCTTGGGGTATTTTTCTGACCATATAGTCAAGAGCAGATGGGATTCCTCCTGATGGCAGCAACATCCTGCTTGTACACACAAGCACATGCACACACGCTACACCCTGTGTGTCATTGACCCACAGGGGAGGGGAGGAGGGCAGTGGGAATGAAGGGGAAGAGAGAGATGGATGATGGGATGAGAGGGAGAGGACAGGAGGCAATGGAGCGAGGAGTGGAGAAGAAGCTTCTGGTTTTCTGTATTTGTGATTCATCTTGTTCTCTCTTTGTTTCTCTGTGACACTGTGTGTACATTCTTAGGATTTCACTAGGGATAATGGATTATCGTTCTGGGCATTAGGCAGACCAAATGAAACAATCATGCTCCTCTACCCACCCTGTCTCTTACCAAAGCCCTATCCTCTTTCTCCCCCTCTCTCTCTCTCTCTTTCTCTCTCTCTCTCTCTCTCTCTCTCTCTCTCTCTCTCTCTCTCTCTCTCTCTCTCTCTCTCTCTCTCTCTCTTTCATTCTGCCTCCTTTCTTCTTGATCGGTCCCCCGCCTCCCCTCGTTACCACCTCCTCCCCCTCCCCAACCAGGTTAGTCTAGCCTATGCCTATGAGACCAAGGATGCGCTGTGCCTGGTGTTGACCATTATGAATGGCGGTGACCTGAAGTTCCATATCTACAACATGGGCAACTCTGGCTTTGACGAGCAGCGGGCCATCTTCTACGCTGCTGAGATCTGCTGCGGCCTGGAGGACCTTCACCGTGAGAGGATAGTCTACAGGTCAGGACACACGGGGAGAGAAGGGGCTGCATGTAAACAGGGAATTTGTCAACAATTATGACTAAGAGATACATTTTTCATGGCACTTTTGTTCCTTTTATACCCTTATGCTGCTTAATTTTGTCCCATTATTTGCTGATTTATATTGCCTCAAAAAATTGCCCATGCACATTAGGTCAGCAGCAAGCTTAGAGGCCTTAGGAATGTGCCAGGAGTATTTTGAGGGAGAATCTGGGTCATTGGGGGCTGATGAATGGGGTTTATATCCCAAGAACCACATTCTGATGCTGTTAGATAAGATGGCTGAGACAAAATATAATTGGCGTTCGACTGGCTAAATGTCCTGGCGTTTAACATGTTGTCCCATGTGACAAACTTCATTATGTCTTAAACAAACCACAAAAAATATGTCCAACTGTTTGACTCAGGTCTGGTCTATAGCTATGGTTTTATGGAGAGAGATATATTCCATAAGAGAGTGTTGGTGGGAGTGTAAGACTGGGATGAGTGCAAATAGCCAGTCCTGGATGATGAAGTGTGACTGGATTAATGGTGTACTGATTCAACCAAGGTGTAATGTACCTGTCATGCTAAATGGGGCCTTAGAGTTATACTAACATAAACAGTGATGTTCTCAGGAGACATGCATGCACACACATACGCACGGCCCACACACACACACACACACACACACACACACACACATATAAACACACACACACTGTTCTCTCAGCTCTAGAGTGTTGTAAGGAACGGCAAACACAGATCTGAGGTTGGCATTAGGCAGGTGTCCCAGATTTCAGTCATGGCTGAAATCATAGCTATTACAACTTTTTTCTCCCTGAAAGAATTGACACCATTCGGACAAAACAATAGCAAGTTGAGTGAATCAGAATGATACCATATAACATGTGCAGATAAAGCCATTTATTAATTATCCACAACAAGATTGTAGAAGCTAAAATGTAACATGAGTACAAAACACAGACAATGAAAGACAATATATGAAATGTCCAAAAATGTTAATGAAGTATATGAGTATTTATCCAGGTTTCTGTTGTTATATCCTTGCTCTTAAATAAGATAAGTTATGTTTTTGTACACACACAAGGTCAAAGCTACAAATGCCTAATGCAGTATGTGTCTTTATGTTTTTTTCCAGGGATTTGAAACCTGAAAACATCCTTCTGGATGATCGTGGTAAGTTCCACTTCTCTTTTCTTACTCTCCAAGTCTGAGCAGACAGACATGCTGGCACACTTCTAGACCAGTGAAGCATTTTTTTTTACATTTTATTTCCCACACTTCCTTTGATGTAGCCCGCGTGCCCACAGCCTTGGATGGGGGCTGAAAAAAATCCAAGGCTAGTGAAGACAGCTTCTAACTAGCCCACTTTATACTATGCAAGTAGAGCAGCAGAGTCACTCCCCATCTTCCATCGTGGGCTGAAAAGCCTCCTCCTCACATCAGTCTCCCTCCACTGACTCATACCCCCTCTCCCATATCTTCCTCCTCTACTCGCTGTAATATGGTCTTATCTTGAAGTAAAAGAGTCTCTTCCGCTTCTCTCCTTAGCCCTTACTTTCCTTTGCGCTTCTCTCCTACATGATCATTCTAGGAATATTGTCAGGACACTATGGCTCTGACCTTTGCACTCCTTAGTATTAGTTTCTGGTAATTTTGGTAATATAGGAACTGAAGCCACTGTTGCTGTGGATAAGAGCATCAGCTGAAAGTCTAAAATGTCGGACGTCAATGTTGTCAATGCTGGCAGGTTAGCATTAGCCTAATTGATGTATTAATCTATGGATCTTGTCCAGGACACATCCGGATCTCAGACCTGGGCCTGGCCGTTCAGATCCCTGATGGAGAGACGATACGAGGGAGAGTGGGCACTGTTGGATATATGGGTAAGAGATGGACACAGTTAAACATTAACATTAAAACCCTCCTCTACTCTCCTCCACTCCTTTTCTTTTCTCAAACCTTTCCTCCTTTCTCTCAACTTTCTACCCCTCTTTATGAACTCTTTGTCATCTCTCTACCTGTGTTTCTACTTCTGTCTCTCTCAGTTCCAGTGTCGATCCGGAATGGAAGCCCCTCTGTCAGGTTACCTGTCTGCCCTTTGAACTAACCTCCCTTTTCTCTCTCCCTCCTCCCCTCATCTCCTCTCCCCTCGCCTCCTTCAGCTCCCGAGGTGATCCAGAACGAGAGCTACACCTTCAGCCCAGACTGGTGGGGGCTGGGCTGCCTGGTCTTTGAGATGATCCAGGGCCAGTCGCCCTTCCGCAAGCGCAAGGAACGCGTCAAGCGGGAGGAGGTGGACAGACGAGTGCGCGAGGACCAGGAGGAGTACTCCGATAAGTTCTCCGAGGAGGCGAAGGACATCTGCAGACAGGTGAGGATGAAGAGACGGAGGTGAAAGGTGGTTGTGGAATGATTGGGAGGAGAAGGGAGGAAGAGGGGGGGAGAGATGAGGGGCATTTTGACAAATTCTTTGAGTCTGGTGGCAAGACAAAGACAGGGAGGGAGGTAGCTGGAAAAATGGTTGAAAACAGAGAACACACTGAAAGTTCAAACTATTTGTGTCTGTAGTGTGAAATTGTAGGCACTGAAATATAAAATTATATGTCTGCTGTGAATCTGTTTTTCCAGTGCACCTAAATGCACCATATCCCTAAACTAATGTAGTTTTTCAGAGGAGATCAAATGCATTTCATCTAGTTGGCCTGAAATATCTTCCACATTTCTTCCACAACCCCACTATTCTCTCCCTTCCCTCCTTCAGTATGCTCTCAGAGAGGGAAACACTGCTTTGGTTGGCTGCTTTTGGTTCCTGAGCAGTAGGGGGACGGGACGTTTATTTGTGTGACGCAATGGAACATTCTGACCCGAGGTTCAGCGGATTCAAAGACTCCCCAGGGAGAGGGAGAGCGGGGGCAGAAGGGAGAGAGAAGTAAGGTTTCGGCGAGAAATAGGAGAAAGATAATAAGGGGAGGGAGAGAAGAGAGAAGTCCCTGCCATGCCAGAGAGATGGCTATTGCCACAGCCCAAAAATAGACAAGCGATCTGAGCTGTCAAGAGCAGAAAGTGAGAGAGCGAGAGTCGGCTTTGACGCCTGGGGTAAATTGGGAAAGAGTTGTACGAGAACTAGAGAAACAGAGGGGAGCTAGAGAGGGGCTAGAGAGAGTGGGAGATGCAGAGATGTTATCGATATTGTCGGTTGTGCAAGCCATCACCATTTGGGTGACAACAGAGCCAGTCAGAGTGCCCACTGGTAACCAAACCACTAAACAGCACTCATCCACTTCACAAGCCTGCTGTAGGTGGTGTGGTGGTAGCATTATCCACAGGCTCTCATGGAGGCAGCAATGGTGCTCTCTTATTCTTACCATGCTGGTCCTGTGTTAACCCGTGCGTGTGTGAGAGCCTGTGTGTCTATATGATTTGTATCCGTCTTTATGGGATCATGTCAGATACGCATAGAGGATTACATGTGGATTGCATACATGTGTGTGTTTTGCATCCACTGAACTGAAAGGATTAGAGTAGTTATAAAACTGTCAGGAGTTATCCAACATCACATGAGCCCTCCCCCCATTTCCTACATGGTAACATACAATGTGTGTGAGATTTACTGAGAAACAGATAAAGAACCAGCAGGCTTAAACTGAGATGTTTTTGCTAACAAATTAGAAATATATCAAGTAATAATTTATGTCAAAACCATTCCTCTTTCTTCCGGACATAAGTGGAAAAAAGAGCCAAAGTTCCCTCTGTCACGGTGATTCATTCTGTTTTTTTGTCACTTCCTCTTGCTGTGTGTCAGCTGCTGGCCAAGGACCCTAAGGAGCGACTGGGGTGTCAGGGTCGCGGGGCCACAGAGGTTAAGCAGCACCCCATCTTCAGAAACATCAACTTCAAACGGCTGGAGGCCAACATGCTGGACCCCCCCTTCAGCCCCGATGTAAGAAGCATGCACTCACGCTCATGCGCACCACATACGAGCTCACTTCAAAGTCCATAGCCTGAAACCTTCGGCAAGCTGGAAATCAGCATACAGGAAATACCATTGTCACAAGTAAACAAACACTTCCAGTGTAAGCTAGTCATCATGGTAGCTAGTGGGGCTGGTGGTAGCCTAGAGGTTAGAGGAGCGGGCGCGTGACGGCAAGGTCGGCAGTTGAAATCCTAGACTGCCTGACAAAATGATAAACACCCTCCCCGTAAAATTTAAGTTGCAGTTCCCTGGTGTAAAGGATCAACCCGAATAACTCCGGTGGAGCTGTTCAACAGTAGAAGACTGTGGTTGTACTCTCAGGTGTGACTGTGTGTAACTGTGGAGTGTGATAAAGGCTGTTGGTAAAAAAAAAAAAAGGAAAAGTGCTCAGTCAACGCTCCCTGGATAAATAAATGTAAAATAAATAAATGATAAACAAAAACCTCTGTAAGCTCTCTGTGCGTGCTGCACTCATAGACCCCTGCCTGGACGACGATGCCATTCAGAGAGAGAATCGTTACATTTTTAGTGCCATAAATAGACAGAGCAGGGGAGAGAGATTGACCCGAGAGGTTAAATCAATAGTTGAAAGTAGATAGTGTTATCTACATTTCTATTTTGGGTTATTCAGGTCAGTAGGGCCATGCTGAGGAAAACAGAGCAGCAAAGGAGTGTGAAGATTTCCATGTTATTCAAATTACCGTCTGACATAAAGTGTTTCAGGTTTCGTATTCCCATTTTATCCTAATAATTACACTTTTCACTGTTTCTCTCGCTCTCTTCCTTCCCTTCTTCTCCCCTTCTTCCCCTCCCATCTTCTCTCTTTCTCATCCTTCCTCCATCTCTCTCTCTCTCTCTCTCTCTCAGCCACGGGCGGTGTATTGTAAAGACGTCCTGGACATCGAGCAGTTCTCCACTGTCAAAGGCGTGAACCTTGACCCCACTGACGACGACTTCTACCACAAATTTGTCACAGGCAGTGTCTCCATCCCCTGGCAGAACGAGGTACTGCAGGCTCATGGGGGGACTGAGATGATGTCATCTTTTTAGTCCAGCAGTAGAACGATAGTGTAGAACAGCATTGGCGAGATATGTGTACCTGTGGAAATGAAGTATACTGTCCTCGCAGATTCATAAAGAAAGATGAATGGGTGTTAATGCTGTTAACTGTGAATGGTATCAAGCCAGATAACTCGGCCTCTCTCTCTCTCTCTCTCTCTCTCTCTCTCTCTCTCTCTCTCTCTCTCTCTCTCTCTCTCTCTCTCTCTCTCTCTCTCTCTCTGTCTCTGTCTCTGTCTCTCTCTCTGTGTGTATAGATGATTGAGATGGAGTGCTTCAAAGAAATCAACGTCTACGAGACTGACGGGACACTGTGCCCGGACCTGGACGTGAACCGGCCTAACCCTCCACCAAAGAGAGGCTTCTTCTACCGCCTCTTCAGAAGAGAGGCAAGTGCTAGCGCTCCGGCAACTGTCCGAGGGGGTGGGGGCTAAGGTACTTCTTCTCTTCCTTCCTTCCTCCCTTTTTTTTTTTCTAGGCCTTGTCCAATCCAAATTCAACTCCCTTAAGGCCATTATACTCCTGAACCAAATGTGAACTTGTGGAGATCTTGTGAGGGAGCAAAAGAATATGTAATTTCCAGTTATGTCTTTCCAAGTACAAAGAGGGTTTGGGTTGGTTTAGAACAAGGCCCATCTTTCTCTTTTTCTCCTGGGTTTAGAGTTCCCATCCCTTGTTAATCCCTTTGCAGTATTCTTCCCTGTACTTGTTCTCATGGTCACTTTGTGCCAGAGGGTCAAACAAACAAGAGGAATTTCTTTGAGAGAAGAGGGGTTGGAGGGTGGTGGGCTGCGGTTGAGGGAAAACTTGATATCAAGCTTTGCCCTTTTGTCTTTTAGGCTTGAATAAGTCAAAGTATTGCAGAATGTTTGTCAGTGTCAATTTACATACCTCTGCCCTCCATTAACCGCTGCTCAACTAACAGGTTATTTCCCCTATCTTGGGTTTACAGCTGCTAACAAGCGATCCTGACGTTATCTATACTTTTCTTGAACTGTGTGTGTTAACATTATCTTTCTCACCGATTCCAAGTCAGCTGGTAAGTGCTGACAGAAACTGTGTTTGAGTGACGGACTCCAGCCTGAGCACTATAGCAATGTGTGTGTCTCTGGCTGAGCCAAACCTTTTGTTAGAGGAGGAGAAATCATCCTAAATTGTATTAAAGTACCATTATCCGTTTTGGCGAACAACTGATCGTCGGTTGTTGAGCGGAGAAAGTTGCTAATATCAGTAATATGACCTCACCTTTGGCTCTTCCTAGGTCTGTTTTAAGAGCGGTTACAGTGACGACGAGAACGAAGAGCCCTCGCGACTTTAAACCACTCCCTCCTCCTGCCTCCTCCCCCCCGCCGCCGACCTTCACCACCAACTCCACCCGAGCGCAAATCTTAGGAACTCAGTGAATGTTGACCTGTATTTATGAGCTGTATTAAAAGTGTATTATAATTAAAGAAAAAAGTATGAGTTTAAAGATTTTGTACATTTGTACTTGAATTTATGTCTAGATGTATATTTTCACTAAAGGTTGTATTGTACAAAAAGCCATAAAAGTACCACTTGAATGCATACATAACATTTTTATTTCCTTTTTCTTTTGGAATGAGTATGGAAAATGTGTATTGAGGAGTTTTTTTAAGAAGCACAGTACCAGTAGTCTTTTTATTTTTCTCAATGTAGCATAAGGCCTTTGTTTTATATGTGCTGTATGTTTGTTGTTATTGATTTGGCCAATGTGACGTGTTGTTAGCACATCAAGTCCACCCAGTCCCAAACTAACCTCTGCACCCCAAGGCTCAAGTAGATCTGAATGAAACGCATGGATCCAAATTATATGGAGAAAAAAAATAATATCCAATCTAACATTGCCGTGTTGATGCCATGCTGCTTAAACCTATCCATTTGTTTCCCAGATCTACACCTGCTGCTTAGATTGAAGGATACAAGTGGTTGGTTAGGAACTCTGCACCATAATAATCCCTGTCCCTCCCTCAGCCCCATTAGACAGGTTGGATTGGACTGGTATGTACAGTATGGATGGTATTGGTGTTGGGCTGCTATGTGTACTGACTGGCATAAGCAAACACCTTCTAGGTGCCTGTATCGACTCGATTCTAACAGAGATGGCATGAACTTATTTCTGACAATCTCTAAGTTAACATGCGCAACATATACAGTAACCTTAAAATACAAAACCGGTTAAACGTTTTGTAAGCCCTTTTCATGATACAAGGCTTGATAATTATCATTCCTGGACCCCCCACAAGTCTTTCATACGCTGCAAAAGAATCC
The DNA here is from genome assembly GCF_046629955.1 of Centroberyx affinis. NCBI lineage: Eukaryota > Metazoa > Chordata > Actinopteri > Beryciformes > Berycidae > Centroberyx > Centroberyx affinis. The sequence continues at coordinate 605,739 of NW_027278828.1, read as the reverse complement.
ATTTTAGATGCCTGACAGTGCATCCTTTGGGAGCACAGTTGTTAAGTAAATGTCTGTTACAATATTCACTCAGCTGGAACATTTGTTGTGGATTCATTTTCACTCCCAGTTCCTTTTGGTCAAATTCTCTTTTGTTGTACTACCTGGCTATGCTTTGCTTTCCCAACTTGTCCAGTTTTTGCAAACCTGTTCCATGTGCAGTACAGAAAACCTTTCCTCTGAAATGTCTAGTAATTTCCGATCCATGTTGTAGATGAGCAGAAAGCTAGGGACTGGTACTGGCTGTGAACATGGGTTAGATGATGTGGAGGAGGAGGAGGAGGATGACGATGAAGGAACCATATCAGAGATCTGACCTGCAGTTGACACTGGCTTCATCTAGATAACAAATTGCTGTCACATCAAAGTAGCTTCCATTGATTCAACTGTCAGCAGCTATTAGCCTTGGCACTGAGATTTGGCTTCTTTATCTTAGTGCTGTTTGCCTGTTGATCATAGATAGCACGATGCCTGTCGCCCAGATACTCTGCTAGTAGACCCCCAATTATATCCAGTGGCTTTAGCTGTGTTTATACTAGAGAAAAATCAAATCTATTAAAGACAGTAACTCCTGCCATTAACTAGTCCATTGAAATCCTGTATGTAGCTCTCTCATAGGAATGACTTGAGACAGTTGCTCGTACATGTGTGGACAGGGAGCGATAGGGGAATAAGGAATCGACTCCTGCCTATATGATAACTGTCATCTATGTACAGGAAAACTCTACAACTTGCAGAACCACAATTAATTTTTGTGCATTTTTTTTTTTTAACATACAGAGGGAGTTTTGTACTTCCAGGTTAGCAAATCAGTTGATTTTCTGTAAGTTTCCTAAACATGGATCATGTCAGGATTAATTATGTTCAGTATATGTGTTTGTCTTCACTGGCATTTCTGAAGCATTTTAAGTGATTTTTGCTTTTGAATTTTCCTGTCGAGACAGTCGTCGTTTACTCCCCACCCCCCTGTTTTAATGCTGTGAATACCCAATCTGGACATGTTGGCTTTGTGTGTGTATATTATACTGTATCCATATACAGCTATCGTTATTATCCATCAGCATATTGAAGTACATTTGATGTGCTATCCAAATTAGCCACACCCTTGTGATGTCATCAATTAGAGTTCAGTTGCCTAAAAGGGTTAATTACATTTGATTCAACAGATTTTTCTGCATCACAGTGAACAAAGAAAACAAGAGATGTCTACATTTGACCGTACAATAGTTCAATGTTGTGTAGGCACTTGGATTTCACTTTAAGAAATCAACAGTTAATACCCACATTCGTTTGAAATGGTACAGCTATAGAGCCCCAAATTCCCTAATTAATTTCAAGAGTTGGCTTGGCTTTTTCTGAAAACTTTGTCCCCTGCAGCACATTCCATTTCAGATCAGGATTATCATACATGCATCTGGCTCCTGTTGCTGGCTTGTTGTCACTTGAGTTTCTGAGTGTCTTGTTATTTTTTTATTTTTTTGTTGTTGCTCTCAGGCACATTTTGAAGCCGATTTCTCTTGCAGATGTAGATTTTAGCCTTTTAGCTCTTAGCCTCAAAAACCTTGTAAATGATGTATTTCTAACATGTAACTAAGCTCTAACACACACACATGCACACACACACACACAGGGAAACTGTGTTTGCCATCCATATAGCAGTAAAGAAATGATGTTTAGTTTCATTGCACTATGGTGTGTTCTGACAATGACTATAGGAAGTGTCTTTAACTTTTTTGCCAATGATACCAAAAGCAACATTAAATAAATCAAGTTTTTTGTTTATATCTGAAGAACTTACCGAAGAAAGACTGACAGCCTTTATTGTATGTGCCAATTACCAAGTTTTAAGTTCTGACGTCCCGCCTTTTTCAGCCTCTATCCTTCCATCCATTCTGAGAGAATTCCTACACTTAAAGGAACTTTAAACAGCTCAACAGTTTTGAATGTCCGCACTAAGTGCATTGTAATGCCTGTTTTAAAAAAATGAAAATACATATGTTTTATTACTCAAGCATGTATCGGTTTGTAATACTTCAGGTTCCTTGTATATGTAAATGATGACCTTCTAGTGCCAACATATCACACTGGTATCTGAGGACAACTTTATAAATGGCAAGGTGACCGGCTGAGTTGGCCCTGTTTGAATACATGACAAGTGTTCCTCCTCTCCCGCCTTCCTCTAATTAGTGATGGTGTGTCTCAAAAACTGGGATGACGTTTAGAAGAGAGAGATCCTCACTTCCTTGACTCTATATCGCTGAGTCTATCTACTTTTGAAATGACACCAATATATGCCTGGAGGTCCTCCAGTGTTTCACATTCATCTGTCCAGACATGCCAGATCAGTGATATGTATCAAGGAAGGGAAGAACAACAGTTGCATTCTTGGTATTCAAACAGGGCCTTGGACTTCTTGATTTTCTTCTTTTTTGTATTTGTACAGTCATGTCGTTCAACCACTGCAGTCATTGTAATTCTTGTACAAGTTGTATCACTGGTTGTTGTACCATATCTGACATTTGTAATTATGAAATAATACACTGCCGTTTGTATAAAAAAGTGACTGGTGTCCTGACTTATTGGTGTCTCATCTTATTTTGTTTTTTGTTTGTTGTGAATAAACATAGTTTATTAGATTAGAGAAGATTAAAAAATGAGTACTATCACGGTGTAAGACCTGTTTTGGGTCCAAACCACAATAAATAACTGCACTGCAGGTATTGTGCTGCAGATGGGGTTGTATAAGGCCCTCAGTAGTTCCTTCCCCACTGAAGTTTATTGCCCCAGTGGTAGAACTAAGTAGGGAATGCACTAGTGCTGAAAGGTGTTGCAACACAGTATTGTATTAGATGTTTCTCTTTCCTTTTTCCTCTCTCTCCCATTCACTCTCTCCCCATCCCTCCCTCTATGTATGAAATGGCTGGAATAGAATTTATCATATGAGTGTAGGTGAGAGTGTCAGACAGAGTACAAGTAGTGTCAAGTTATATTTTCATGCACATGGTCTTCCTCCCTGATCTGATTCACATGAAGCTCGCACATGTGGGCTTCACACTCTCACACCTGCACTCATCTCGACTTCCTGAGCGTGTTACGGAAAAGCCACAGGTACAATGCCGATGTTATACTAATCTGATATTACGGTCTGCACGGGATTTCTGCGGTCCCGTGACTAACGGCAACAAAACACTACTCTACCACCCATTGGTCCTTTTCACAGTCTATCAGCAAAAAGTCGCAGTCTGATTGGCCGCAGGTGTTGGATACCCCCCTACTCTCTGTCAAGCTGTCACATCTCCCACTTCCTTGTGAGATTTGTCGGGGTAACGTAACGCTACATCAAAGATGGCTTTTTATCACCCATCATCCTATTCATTTACGGATAATATTGCGAAGGAATAAGAGGTATCTTGCACAGAAGAGAAGGCGGAGAGGTGGTAGTAGTTGTCGCGAGCAGTGTTAGCACTCTCGCCGCGCTACGCACCGCTTGCTTCCCCGTGTGCTATTTTGTCCCCACTGTGCTAGCTTGCTGAAATTGTAAATATTAGCTAGCTAAGCTAGCTTGGTAAGTGCTGGTTGCTAAAATGGCCACCATGGAGAAACTGATGAAGGCCTTTGAGTCTCTCAAGTCATTCCAGCAACAACAGGGACCACCAACAGCCGAGGAGCTTGTCCAGAGACAGTAAGTGCATTTTGTGTTAACGGTGGATGGAGAGCAAACTAACAGTCCTCGGGCTAGGCAAGCAGCTTAGCGCGTTAGCCATTGCCACTCCAGTAACGTTGAGGTTTACTAGCTAGCTTGAAGCTAAGCTAAGATGCAAGCTAGCAACGATAGTCGATACTGCTAATCACAGTTTATCTGCTATTGAAGGTACACTTGTTGCCAGGCAATTCGCCAGTATCTTAAATGTCGATTCTCTAATGTTGCAGATTTTTAGAAACTGCCCAGCTAACACAGATCATGTCAGTTAACTAAAGCCTACGCACCTGTCAAAGGGGCTAACATACACAACCCCCAATTAAAAGGCTTAATGTCTGGCTGCTGCCTTGAACTCGGAACAACAAGGCTATTTTGGGAGCCATGATGGGTGTTTCAGCATTTGCTAACTTTGCAGTGGTTTGGTTTGCAAACATGGGTACATCTTGAGACAGATTTCACCAGTGGACCAGGTGCATAAAGATGGTAGCCTCCTGGGCTGACGTCATTTACGCCTCTACATCCCATTCACTACTGTCCTATTCCATGGAGCAAGAAGTGCTCCGTCCTTTTTTGTCTGAAGAGAATATGTTGACATTTTGCATAGTGGTGGTTGTAGTAGTGCTGCGAAAGTTCAAACCAGGAGGTCGCCATCTTTATGTTCATGGTTATTTATGTAGACGCATGTAACATTGCTAGTTTGGATTCCTTGAATCGGCTGCACACCAAGTATTGAGCATCCTACTCTACATTCTGTACAGTGTTAACCTAGATGGCTGTGCAGAGTAGTTGGAAATGAACTTGTGGCATCATTTGCAAAGTGAGCATTGCTAATGATGAAAATGATTAGGCTACTGGAATACAGCATCTGCTGTGACGATGTTATGATGCCGTTAGCCCCTTCCTATGATTTTTCATGTTCTATGTCTCTTTCTGTCTCCATCTCAGCTATCTTAGAAAATTTGTCTTCACTTTACCAAAGATTCTATTCCACAGAATGTGACAGGGTTTATGCAGGTCTTATGTCTAGAGGTTATAAGGTTCCCCTTCAGGGTTTTGACACTTTTCAAGACTTGACCTTGAATTGGATATTTCTTGGCTATCAATCAGGGAATGTCCTTAAATTTGGGTTGAGTTTTAAATGTATGCTGGGCTTCCTTTCAGACCTTTGTGGGGAGTTGTGCAGTTGGTGTCCTTACAGTGAAAGCTAGACAACAGAGTGAGCAGTATTTTATGGGGTGTCAGTGACTTCTAATACTCTGTATTCCATCCATTCTTTTGTTGGGCAATGAGCAAGAGATTTAATTAAGATCCCGCTCAGAGATGGAATGACCTCCGGCAATTGGATTTCATGAACACACTCTTTCTGTCTCTGAACCCTATCTTTCTCTTTGCTTCCATCTCTCCCTGGTTTTTGTTCCCTCTTGCGTTCTCTCTCTCTTCTCCTCATGTTCGCTATCTTTGCCCTTTCCCAGGAAAAAGGAACAGGCTACTACAAAGAAGGACCGGGTGACCCACTGCCTGACTATATGTGAGAACATTGTGGCTCAGTCTTTGAGGTAGGCCTTGCCAGCTGAACTCAAATCTAGTTCGATTCAATCATATCTTAACTCTAACACAGTGGGATAACAATAAAACAGATTTAGGCGTGGTATTTTGAAACTTTTGCCCATCAGATAAGTTGGACTGAATTTACATTCGTCCAACAGCAGATGCATGAATTGTGTTTTCCCTTAGCCTAATATCTAACTTTATTATGATGTATTTTATGTCCTGTTCATTTTAGCATTGTCTGCATTTTCCATGTTTTTTTTTATGTAAAAGAAGAGGATACACATTTTCTAGCACTACTGGAAAAGGCAAACGTCGATGCAAACAAGAAATGAGTTAGGTGGTTGGGAGAGAGCATGAAAATTGCTGTCATGGGATTTTATGCACAGCAGATTACAGCATTTCCTTGAAGTGGACTGTTGAAGAATATCAGATTTTTTTCCCACTGTTGTCCCGTAGAAGTAGGCAAATTCCTAATGTCAAGCCCTGAAGATTCACGATCAGTGTCTGTGGTTACTTATACACCCAGGTGCTTTTACATGTTGTACAAAAGGTAGTTTCAGCCAACAATATGATTGGTCTATGGCCCGAAAAGCAAAGTTAGCTATGCTTTATTGGTTGCTATGTCAACTCTTCTGGTAAACAGGGAGGTTGCTTGCAATCTTTCTTGTTTGCTCCTGTTTTTTATTCCTATATATGTCTAATACTTTGAAGAAAACATTTCAGACCATACACATGTGTTGGTAATTGTTGTATAAAAGCCATAATATCCTTAAGGATGCTCTTTACTGTGATTATGGGTACCTACCTGGGTGCTTCTGACTTCTGCTGTGCCCTGCACCCATTGCATTACCATGATACCCTTAATCACAGTAAGGGACGCCCTCTTTGGTATTACTGCTATGAGCACAGGTATTTGTTTACACTGGTTTGCTCACAGCAGGGATGCTAATCTCTAGGCAAATCATCGAGTCATAGCCATAATCATCAATAATTCTCCAAAATGACTCATCCTACCGCACCAAATCTGATTATCTAGCTAGCTACTCCATGGATAATCTGGGTGTGTGTGGGTGTGTGTTATTGTGAGGGAGGGAGGGATGGAAGATAACCCATGAAAAGCTATGTTTGACAGAGATGCAGCCTTATGGAAGGATTTCACTTTTGTGTGTGTGTGTGTGTGTATTGATGTGAGTATTGATATGGGTGTGTAATGTGTGTAGTGAACAAGACAGGAAAGTTTTGTGGTTTTAGCATCAATGTTTACCACATGTGTGAACTGTGTCTGTTGAAGGTTGAATGTGCAGTATGTGTGTAATGACTCTTGCCTCGCTTTTGACTCTATGGTTCTGGGAGCAGAACGTCTCCGGAGTTCCAGAAGCTGCTGGGCATCGCCATGGAGATGTTCCTGCTCTGCAGTGATGACAGCGAATCAGATGTCCGGATGGTGGCCGACGAGTGCCTGAACAAAATCATCAAAGTGAGCAGAACCCCTGAAATCTCTAGTTTATGCTCTCTTCACCATCCTCTCCCCACTTGTTCCTTTGAACACCCATCTCTTAATAACAAGATAATTAATTGATCATTAATTCATTTTCACACTGAGGTCATTAAATGGATAGTCTACATTCACAGTAGAATAAGCAATATTTTGGGTATGTTTACTAGGGCTGGGAGATATGGCCAAAAATGTTATCATGTTAAAATGTTTCATTTTGGCCAATAACAATAATCATCACAATATACAGTACATCAAATCATTATTTCTGTTGTATAAAAGATATGTTTTGTTCCTGAGTAAAGCTGAAGAAACAAGAAGGTTAATTGCAGTTTAAAGTATTCTCTATTGTCAAAACACCTAGGTTTTCTTTCCAAACCACACTTCATTTTAGGTTGTGCTTATTGGCATCGCTTCTTTACAGTGTAAAATGTTATGGCATTGTGATGGCTTTGTGGTTCTTGCTGCAGCAAACAGCAATTGTTTACATTTTGAATGCTTTAGGATGATACAGTTTCAAATTTTAAAATGGGTTCTGACTTTGTTGGTGTGGATCTTTGACAGTTTACAGTGTGTGCTTTTTTGTTTCTTGTTGGATTAATGAAAATATTTCCACACCACAAGGGACAACAATATTCTCCTCATTTGAGCTCAGGATTGTGGCTGTGGGGATGTCTCTTCTCGCTTGAACTTTTGTTGTGAGGCACCTTCATTTTGTTCATCTTCCTTGCTAAACTAAACGTTAGCAACCAAAACAGTAGCGTGTGATGGGTCTACCTCTTACTCTGCAACATATCTTGCGTAATGGGTTTCTCTCTTCTGCCTTCATGATTAGCTGTTCATGTTTCATTTCATTCGTTAGCTTGCTGTCAAAGCCTGGAAAAAGAAATTACATCAGCTTTTATCAAAGACATTTCATATTTATGTTGAGGAAAATTAGAAGTAGATAATTAGTATTATTATTTTATCGGCCAGCCCGATAAATTTTGATGTATTTTGTTTCCCCAGGCGCTGATGGACTCCAACCTGCCTAGACTGCAGCTGGAGCTGTACAAAGAAATTAAAAAGGTAATGTCTATACTGTGAGTCGTTTTTTGTCAAGGTACAGTATCTTGCTCAAACACTAATGAATGATGTTTGAGATTAGTCTTACATAAAGTGTGAAAATGAAAATGCTTGTTGCGTGTCTTATAATGAGTAATAATAAATCTAATAGTAATATAATATAAGTGGTGGTGGTGGTGGTGGTGGTGATGATGATGATGATGATGATGATGATGAGAGTGTGTGTATTTCTGTAGAATGGTGCCTCTCGGAGCCTGAGGGCAGCTTTGTGGAGGTTTGCTGAGCTTGCCCACCTCATCAGACCACAGAAATGCAGGTAAACACACAGATACCCAAAAGATAGCTATTCACTTGATTCACACGACGGCCATATTTAAGTTAGGTCACACGCGGGATGGTAACTTGCAATTAAAGGTGACAGTTGATCACATAATTAATTAATGAAGCACACATTTATTGCTATCCATGTAGCCTAACATAAAAGTGATATTGTAAACAAGAATTTGTTCTTAATTAGATATGTTAGGTAAATAGAAATATTGAAAGCCTCACAGGCAAAGTTTGTTATCGATAGGTGAACCACTGTTGTGAGGAGGTCTTACCTTCAGCATCATGGACATAGGCTACCCTTCCATCCAGTTGCTGTAGCCTTTGATTTGGATCTTCTTGTGTAATTTGGTCTCCAGCTCTGGCCATCTCTCCACAATGACAAAGGACAATTTTGGTCTATATTTTAAGCTTTTAGTCCAAAAACTGGTTTAGCTTGCCGAGCGTGACATACTTGTGTTATGGCTGCTGTGTGAATAAAGTTAATTCTGCTTGATTGTTGATTTTTATCACTGCATGCCTTTTAGCCTCCCATGGTGTGTGGTGACGATATTGTAACTGTGCTTCAAACAATGTTTCTCCTCATCTTTCCTCTATTTGCATACTTTTCCCTCCCTCCCTCCCTTCATCTCTCCCCTGCGGTCCAGACCCTATCTGGTCAACCTGTTGCCGTGCCTGACCAGAATCACCAAGCGTCAGGAGGAGACTGTGCAGGAGACGCTGGCTGCAGCCATGCCTAAGATCATGGCGGCCTTGGGACACTTCGCCAATGATGGCGAGATCAAGGTATGCACACACCATTTGAAATTGTGTGATCTGGAAATTAAATATGGGCGCAGTTGCTCACAAACAATTGTCTTGGTGCGACTTTTCTTTTTGAAAAGTAACTTTAGAGCGAGCATGGTAGCTCCTCTCCCGTTTCTTCTGTGTTCTAGCCAATCAGACATCAGCTTGACTTAGTTTACCTCAAAGCTATTTTTAGAATTGGCTGAAATCAAATCCCCTTCCTGAAGCTTCCTCTCACAAGAGTGTATATTCCCCATCTTGGCTCTCATATAAACGTTAAATTCTGGAGTACTGCTGCCCTCAAGTACTGTCAAAAATATCTCAATTACATCTCAGTTTATTATCACATCAACGACACAGTGGTAAATACTACTGGTAAAGTCGAGATTTTTTATAATACCCGGGTTGTTGAGTTTTAAAATTGCACCGATGGCCTCAGGGGGGCGCTACAAAGTTTGTTTACTTGTTTGTCCATGTGTTGCACGATATCTCAGACACCACTGGTCAGATTTTGATTAAACTTGGGGCATGATGCATCTCTCCACTGTGTTTTAGCATTTTCAAAAACTGTCCCAAGCAGCCCTGCTTGGGACAGTTTTTGAAAATGCCACTACCATTGCAGTCAGACACAGACGGCATTATTTGTGGGCGTTGACAGGTTTACTGTTGCCTTTATGATTTTGTTGCTGTCTTGCTGTCCTTAACAAATAGCTGAAATTAATTTGCAACGGTCAATTTACAAATCTTTTTGTTAGTGTATCCAGTTCTATCTTTTTACCTTAGCCAGTGTTGTGCTTGTTATTTCAATGTGATTTTTGAGATCTGATTCTAAAGATCAAATTTTCTGAGATCATATCACTGTATGTCCACTCTTAGCCTGAAAATGGCAGTTCCACCCGTCATGTGGCTGTATTTATTTAAATCTTAAAGGGGGTATTCCAGAAAGGTGGTTTAAGAAATCCTAAATCCTGAATTCTGAATTTTCGGTTCCAGAACAACTGATTCAGATTTCAGTGATCGGGCTTGATCAACTCTGGATAGGGTTATACTGAACTATGCGCGTTTACGGTGAACTTGTAAAGCCATCCTCAATCGAGGACTGAAAATAGGATTAATGATGGATTCAGAGGCGACGAGCAGAGCAGAGCGTCATATTTCACTCCAGCCGAACATTAAATATTAATGACAGCTTACAGTGAATTTCAGCATATTTTCAAAAAACAAAATAAAACACACCAGCAACACTTGCGAGACTTGGCATTTCAAAAAATTATAGATGGAGTTAATGCGTGAGTTAACTATCACGTTTAATGTTTTAGTCATTCAACATTTAAGAGACCTCTGCAAACTAATGTTTAATTATTAGGAATGATGCAATATATTGCCTGAATTGTACACTCTTACTGACTTTTTTTTATATTTAATTTAGGTGTAATCCAGGCGGCATGACATGCACTTGGCAACAACTTAAAAAAAACATATAATAACATAATTCAAACTCGTAGGATTTTATTTGCTTATAACTACTTCATTTCCTTAATAGTAGCTTAAATGTAGGCCTAGATGTATTTCACTTCCACTCTGTAGCTAATTGGAAGAAAGTTGAGGCTGTAAAACAGGTGAGGGTCCCAGCACCACCTTTCACAGCAGCAGAGGAGCTGGCCTTTACTCTGACAGTGATAACTGATGACATGAAGGAGCTCATCAGAGCAACTAGACCCCCAGGACACACACGCCTATATAAAGGATAGGTTTATCACATTCATAATTGATATTTATCTCTTATCTCTATCTACAATGTTACACAGAGAGCTTCCAGTAGCGAAAAAACGAAGGCCGATGCATAACGTTTGTACAGAGGTGAGGGGGAAATGAGAGGCTGAAGAAGGCTATTCAGATAAATTGACTCTTTTAAAACGGTAACGCGTGCGATGACATGCTACAGGTGGCTGTCATAAAATATATTGCGGCCGGTCACCCTCTCTCAACGTAAAGCCCTACAAATAATTTGAGTTTCCATGTCGACGGGATCTTCCATGACAGGTTTAAAGCCATTTTCCAGAAAAGTTTAACGAACTAACTTGTGTGATGCTTAAATGCTGCAGGCTCAGTCGGGTTTCACTCAAGTCAGCCTCAAGTAAACCTGCCACAGAGCAGGTTAGCTTGAGAACATAAGTTGCCATAACTGATCTAGACTTACTCTGATCTCGGTTTTTGGAACAGAAAATCACAGATTTCCGTGAATTCTGAGTTAACAGACCTGGATAACTTGCTAATCCTGCTTTCTGGAATACCCCTCTGCTCTCTCTCCATCTGTTTACATTGCTTGTATGCCCATTGAGACAGGAGTGCGTCCACATTATGTAGAATTTTTATCAAAATGCGAGCCGGACCACTTTCATATCTGGTTTTGACAGCAATATGAGCAAAACATGATTTCATGTCATTGACGTGTAACTGTAGCCTTTGACGGATTGATTGAGAGATTAAATATTAATGTATATGAGGAGACTCTTGTAAGAGGATACCTACATGTCCATTTTTGAAAATGAACACAATGAAGCTCGAAAGCTTATTTCTATTGTGGTCCAACCTTGTTTTTCCCAGGTGTTGTTGAAGTCATTTGTGGCCAACCTGAAGTCCAGCTCCCCCACTATCAGACGGACAGCAGCCAGCTCAGCTGTCAGTGTGTGCCAGCACTCCAGACGCAACAGCTACTTCTACACCTGGCTGCTTAATGTGCTGCTGGGTAGGACACACAGAAGCCAACACTCGCACACACACTGCGGCAGACACACCTTCACGGACACAGATACTCGCACACTCACACACATACATACTCTTGTATATAAACATGCACAAACACACATAACCTTGCAGATATGCACACACACATGGATACACATTTGCGTATATACATGGTAGTAGATATATTGTTGAAGTTGTAGATACAGTTTACATATGTGCACACACACAACCTGCTCTCCAGATTCAGATCAGAAATACACAGGTGACACATTCTCACCTATGGCAGACACACATTCACTTTGACCCCCTGTCTTTCCCTTCTCCAGGTCTGTTGGTTCCAGTGGACGAGGAGCACCCCAGCCATCTGATCCTTGGGGTGCTGTTAACCCTTCGCTACCTGATGCCTCTGCTACAGCAGCAGGTCAACACCACCAGCCTCAAAGGCAGCTTCGGAGTCATGAGGAAAGAGGCTGACGTACAGCCCACACCTGAACAACTACTGCAGGTAGATGGAGAGGAAGTGTGTGTGTGTGTGTGTGTACATTGGGCTTCCAGAATTATGGCTAAAAGTATAATTCCAATTACTTTGGTAAATATTTTAATCATGATGATTGTTAGTTGTAACTGATTTGAGGGACAAAATTATTTTACTGCACTTTTTACATCTTATCACTATCAACATCTTCACTATTTTCAACAACAGAAGGATGTTCTAAGTGAAATTAAATATTTCAGGCTAGACCGTATGCCAATACTATATGATTATTAGTTGTGGAAATTCAAATTGTGATATATGGTAATACCCTAATTGTTGCGCAGCCCATGTATACATGTGTCTGACCTAAGCTCAAAGTTTAGAATTAATGTTACATTTCCTCCCTGTGTGTGTGTGTCTGTGTCTGTGTCTGTAGGTGTACGAGCTGACCCTCCACTACACACAGCACCGGGATCACAACGTGGTCACAGCTGCTCTGGAGCTCCTACAGCAGATGTTCAGGACGCCCCCCCCAGAGCTTCTGCACATGCTCATCACCGCAGGCAGCATTCAGCATGCCACCGTGTTCCGCCAGGACGCCGAGAGCCGCGCGCGCTCTGGCAGCATCCTCGAGCTCATTGGTAAACACGTCGATCAGTCAGCCTCTCAGTGCTGCTCAGTCATTGGTCGTAAGACTTGGGACCGTGTGCATAAAGGTTGTCATCCCCTCGCATGATGTCATTCAGCCCCACCAGCGTTTCACATAGGCCCCTAGCACTTGACATTTTTTAGGTAGCATGAATAAAATAGAGGCACAGTAGAACCCCGCACTACACATTTGATTGTTTTGCAACAAGCGATGGGTATGAAAAAATAAATTATGACAATCGAGGAGGCTGTCTTCAGTATGCACATGGTCCAATGCAAGTTAATCCACTTGGAGAGAACTTTTAATTAGTTAACCCATACTGACTTTGCGAGGAAATTATTTGACAAACTGTCTTGGTGCTCTGCTGTTGGTTTTTGCCCTGCTCTCTGTTGGTGGCCTTTTTTCTTTGCTCACTAATCCATTCCCTAAAATTGTCATTAATGAATTGTTTCTGTTTCCCACGGGTCTTTTGGAGCTTTTGCTGCTTTTCTCTTCCTCACTTTCTGTTTCTGCTTCCCGTTTCTTGCCGTTTGCAGCGGGGGGAGGGTCTTCCTGCAGTCCACTCCTCCTCAGGAAACAGAAAGGTGACTAGTCTCTCTGTCTCCTCTACTCTCCTCTCCTCTCCGTTCCTCTCCTTTGCTCTCCTTTTCTCATCTCTTCTTACTGATGGACCAATTTACCTTCAATTCAGTCATTTCAAGAAGTGGATTTTCCTCAAAATTCTTCAAATATTTTAAATCTTTTGGCATGAAATGGCCAGCCAACTTATTAAGAAATAATGGATGATAAACATTTTGCCATTAGAATATGATATAGCTGCTGTTTCCATTTTGAATTGACTCAGTTGAAAGTGAATTGCCCCCATCCTGGTTTCAGTCTCTCTATTTCCTCCTCCTTGCTCTCTCTTCCACCAGTGTTTGTGCTGATGTGTTATTTTGACCTTTTACCCTCTGGTCATTCCCAGGTAAGGTGCTGTCCGGGGAGGAGGATGGGTTGGAGGACGACCCTGAGAGGACAGAGGTCACCACCGGTGCCTTCACAGGTGAGACACGCCCATCAGGAGGAGGAATGTAAATTATTTAGCCGCAGTGGTGGTCTTTGCTGATATTATGACCTGGAAAAGTTCACATTAATACTGCTATTGACTCACACAGACTGTAGTCATGTAGTGTAAATTTGCAGTGCTGATTGTATGTGGGAAAACTAGATATTAAGGAGAACAGGAATGTAAAAACTGGAAAACAGGCCAAATTTGAAAATTGTGTTTTTGGGTCAGGAAAGTGATACATGGATAAAACATCTCAGAACCGTCATGGAGTTTTGTTCCCAATCATTTTTTCAAGTGGTGAAGTATTTACTGTAATGTCAAGCCTGGCTGTTGATAGAGCTTACTCTTTTTGAAGGGATGATAGTAAGTCAAATAATACATTTCCTGATTACTTAATTGGCAAGTGATATTTTTAGCTAGGCAAAACAAAAGGATAGATGAGTATGTTATTTAGTAAAAATGTTACATAATGCTGTGTTCCCTATGTCATGGAAAAGGCATGAAATGTAATTGGCAGTAATGTGTAGGATCCCCGTTGAAAGATTTTGCTTTGTGTGTTTCTTTCTTCAGCGTCGGTGGTTGGGGCAGACGGCTCCTCTGCAGCCCAGGTGGACATCATCACTGAGCAGCCGCGCTCCTCCCAGCATACCCTGCAGCCCGGCGACTCCGTGGACCTCAGCGCCTCCTCAGAGCAGGGCGGCGGTGGAGGAACCTCTGCGTCGGACACTCCCGAGTCGCCCAACGACAACGAGGAAGACATGCTGAGTCGGAGCTCCAGCGGTGGGGCCAACGTTACCCCGGAGACGGCTGACTACACCACACCGGAGAACGCCACACCGGAGGGAGGACCCCTAGGGGAAACCGGGACACTGCTAGGCACGAACGATCGCTCGCTCCCGCCCAGTGACTCCTCCCAGACCACCACAGAGGGACCGGACTCTGCCGTCACCCCGTCAGACGTCGCAGAGCTGGTCAGTCTGAGTGTGTGGGTGTGTGTGAATGAGGAGGAGATTCATGTTGGCTCCAGAATACAGTTGGAAGATACTTTGTGTCTGTGTACGTGTGTGCGCGTGGAATACGACATTGTTCCCTAGATATTGAAGGACTCAATTACCTTTGTAATTTTATAATTACTAATGAGCAGTGTCTCTAATGACCTAGTCCCTGGTTTACGGGTGGTGCTACACTTCATAGAATTAGGATTGGTAGAATGGACAAAATCTTCCTCAGCCCAGTTGTCATTTATAATTTTGGCTGTTTGCAATTTTTTTTTTTTTTCTTTTTTTTTTTTATTAACATCTTCTATGTTGCATATATTTTGTAATAATTTTGATTTCATTTGATTTTGATCTCGTCAAAACACATTGGAGAAGATGTGATGTGACATCCTTTTCTAGGGATAGCCTTTTGTGTTTTTGGGAGGTAGGTGAGGATCATTTTGTTAATCTATTACCCTCCCAAGGAATTTAGCTATTGAGATTGTCCGTTCTGCTAATTCTACCTCTATGGTCTTGCCCCCCTCTCCTTTATCCCTGTCCCCCACCTTCGTCGCAGTCGCGCACTCCATTGCCGCGGGTGATCAAGCCGTCCCCACCCTCGCCGACTTCCACCGAGGGTCCCGATGCCACAGACAGCGATTCTTCTGTCTACACTTCTTCCTCTACCTCCTCTTCTTTCTCTTTCTCCTCCTCTTCTTCCTTCTCTGCCACCTCCTCCTCTAACACTAGTGACAAGGTCAGCCAGTTGGACACTTTGAACCGAGTGGGAGGGGCTTGCTTGTCTGTAGACTTCTGCCTTTTTTCATTCTTTCTCGTTTCGTTCGCTTGTTCGTCGAACCTGTGCACGGAACTTTCCCTGCTTATTGCCCCGTCTTGCAAACTTTCTTACTGCTATTTTTCCCTCTTGTTCTCAGTGATATTACATTACCCCTTATTTTTTCCTCGGTTCCGTGTTTAATGATTTCCTCCCAGAATTGAGATGCTTTTCAAAGACCTTGGCAAAAACAAGCAACCCCAACATCCCATGTTACTGGCTTGCAGTGAAGAGTTCAAAGTAGAAGCATGATGGCCATCAATTCCTTTGACATTTCCCTTCAGATTTGGTTACCACTTTCCATGTTCCTGGAGGCTGTGACGGGCTTTTGTTCCAGCAGAGGCCAGATCTTGAGAAAAAAATACACTCAAATTCTTGAAGGAAGAACAGTTTATTTACCTTGCCAGGAATAAACTAGTTCTCTTTGAAAGTATGTGTTTCTCTAACTCATGCTAATCAGAGAACTGGAGTTGTGCAAATAGCCTAAAAATCATGTGTATCTCAAGTAGTTTACATCAGTAAAAAAAGGATTGGGCTGATCTAGGAGGAATTAATTTCAAAGTTTAATACTTGTTTGGATCAAAAGCTTGCTCTTCCTATGGCTTAAAGAATCGGGGATTGTGACAACCAGAATTGCGGAGTTCTCAAGCCTGTGCTTTTTCCAGTATGTAGTTGATTTGTTCTGTATTGCGTCGACCCAAGCATGATTCAACAGTGTTTTTTATAGGGGAAGATTAGTTTGACTTGCAATCTAGTCCTTGTTCAGTATGCTGTGTCTCTGTCCTCAACCCAAAAAATCTAACTAGCTACTGATTCTACTGTGAAGTACACTAAAATGTTCTGTATGTTTCTGTATGTTCGTTTGCATGTGCTTGCATTTTAAAAAGAGGCAAATGGTTGTAATTTGTGTATCTGTGAAATACGTTTAGTTTCCTTCATGAGATGTTGTCTTCTTTGTGTGTGTGTGTGTGTACACAAGGTACTGGACGGCAGTGAGAGCCAGTACTCGGGGATGCAGATCGGAACACTACAGGATGAGGAAGATGAGGGAGCTGCACCTTCCTCCCATGAAGAGCACCCAGAACCATTCTCACAGTCAGCATTGGGTATGTATACACAAACACATCAGAAACATAAATACACCTGTGGACTATGTATTGATATTGCTGATTGCTGATTTTTTATTTCTTTGTGTGCATGTGCATGGATGCATGTGACTGTGCAGCTCTGAGCAAGCCTCATCTCTTGGAAGGCCGAGGTCACAACAGGCAGGCTTCAGACAGCAGCGTGGATCGCTTCATACCAAAGGATGAACCTGTTGAACCTGAACCAGACAACAAGGTATACACACTCGGTGAAGTGAAGGTAAATGAAACAAAATGACAGAATTGTCCTGTATCTGATTGTCTAACTTTGCTGCCCGTTTCCTAGCCGTCAAGAATAAAGGGTCCAATTGGGCACTATACAGACCAGGAGGCGGAGCCACTGGTGCACTGCGTACGGCTTCTTGCTGCTTCCTTCCTTCTGACAGGACAAAAGAATGGTGAGAATATGTGAATTCTACGAGAATAAGAGAAAATAATAACTTGCCTGATCCAAGGTAGAATACTGACCCTTGTTAGGGTAAGGGGTGAAGGATGGGGTGGCGATACAGATCCTGGGAGGGTTAGAAATCAGATTGTGCTACTCAGCTAGTATACCTGAATACTAATAAGACCAATATAGAATATAAACTCGAACAGAAACAGTGAAAGTTCCATCTTGCAGATAGGAGGAAAGCCAGGGTAGAGCAGTAGCAGAGATGCTGGCCCAGTGTTTGAGATAGGAGAGAATGATAAACAGTGTCAAAGCTGCACCAAGATCTAGAAGAACCTAAATGGATGCTCATAAAAGTAACTAGATTGGCAATTAATGAATTAATATTTTATTTGCCACTGCTATGAACAATTATAAAACTTAGAACGTAAACATAGGACAATATCAAGATTGTGTGTGTGTGTGTTGCTATTATTATTTCTGTGTCTCAAAGTTTCATGTGTTTGTGTTTTATTTTTTTTCACAGGTCTGGTCCCTGACAAGGAGGTGCGAGTGAGTGTGAAGGCCCTGGCAGTCAGCTGTGTCGGGGCAGCGGCGGCGCTGCATCCTGAGGCCTTCTTTAATTCCCTCTACCTGGAGCCGCTGGACGGCATTCCAGCAGAGGGTAAGAATCGAGTCACACATACCTTTTCAGACATTGGAACATACAGATACTCCAGCACACTTGTCTATGAACACACACTCATGCGTTCCCTACACTGTCTTTGACCCTGCTTCCCTCCTCTGTCCCCCTGCAGAGCAGCAGTATATTAGTGACGTGTTGGGCCTCATTGACCATGGGGACCCCCAGATCAGAGGGGCCACAGCCATCCTGTGTGGAGCCATCATACAGGCCGCACTCACCAAAACACGCTACAACATACACACCTGGCTGGCCAGTGTGCAGAGTGCAACAGGTCAGAAGTCTGTGTGTTTGCACAGCTGTTTCTGTGTCTTTGTGCTGATGCTTTTAAGGCTTGGATGGTATTGAATACAGTGTTGTGTCCCAAATATAGTTGAAACATCACTTTAGCTGCTGTAAAATTCTTTCTATTCCTTCCTCTCTCCTTCTCATCTCTCTGTCCTGTCCCACCTCCCCCAGGTAACCCTCTGTCCCTAGTGGACTTGGTGCCTTTGCTCCAGAAGACTCTGAAAGATGAATCCTCCGTCACCTGTAAGATGGCTTGCTCTGCAGTCAGGGTAAGACAGATGTGTGTTTGTGTATCTGTATGCATGCCGTGTGTGTGTGTGTTTGTGTATCTGACTTGTGTTTGTGTGTGTGTGTATGTATGTTTCAGCACTGCATCATGACAGTGTGCAGCAGCACCCTGAGTGAACTGGGCCTACAGCTGGTGATAGACCTGCTGGCCCTGAGGGACTGCTCCTATTGGCTGGTTCGAACTGAGCTGTTGGAGACCCTGGCTGAGATGGACTTTCGGTAAAACATATTTACAATCTGGGATTAAAAAACCTAATATAAAGGTTTTTTTGTGTTTTTTTTTTATCACTCAGACTTTCTTTAATTCCTGTTTTGACAAGTAGATGTCTTTTAATGGGGCAGAACAATGACGGCAAAAACATTTTTCATATACATATTGTATTTCTGAAAGTAGCAGTAACCACAAAGTCTGTCTTCACTCTTACAGCCTTAGTCTTATTGTGGTCTAGGAACTAAAACAACATTTTCACCACTGGGCCAATTGATTCTTTTCCACTTTTCTCGGCAGCAATGGAAACATATTTACATATCTATCATGAATTGTGTGGGCCTACCCTGCAGTGAGGTTTATTTCTTTCCTATCTCTCAGGTTAGTGAATTTCCTGGAGAGGAAAACGGAGACTTTGCACAAAGGAGATCATCACTACACTGGGGTAAATTCTCCATGCCTCCTTTCTTATATTGTCGTTGCTTTGGAAGTAGTTATTCACTATTGTTTTATTTTAATACATCAATTTACCTTCTTGAACTTTTTGCACACACACACACACACACACACACACACACACACACACACACACACACACACACACACACACACACACACACACACACACACACACACACACACACACACACACACACACACACACACACAGAGTATATCCTTTCTAGTTGTTGGTCCCTGAGTTCCTGACTGTGGTCCCTAAGTGTTTTACATTGCCTCTATCCAGCGACTGCGTCTGCAGGACAGGGTCCTGAATAATGTGGTCATCCACCTATTGGGAGACGACGACCCTAGAGTGCGGCACGTGGCGGCCTCTGCCGTCAGCAGGTACACCTCCTCTTCATATACGTCCACTCTTTCACTCTCTTCCTCTCTATACAGGGCTTTACTCTCTTCCTCTTACTCACTTCTGTCCTCTCAGTCTCTCTGGTTTCTTGTTACCTCTGGTTCACACTAGTGTGAGTTGCAGCAGAACTGTTGACACTAGGAGCGTATTTCTACCTGCGGTCCAGCAGCCTTCCCTCAGTAAAAAATGCACTACATGGAGGTGAAATATCCAATGAAAATGGGTTGTACTACATTGTGCTCCAACAGCTGAGACAACAGTGTTCTAAGCCTTATCTTTTTTTAATGTTTTCTTTGTAGAAACTATGCTGATGATCTAATAATTCCCTGCATTTCCACAGTGTATCTCTGTGAAATCCATGCAGAGAAAATACACTTGATACTGAACGGCACTCGTGTGGCTTCTGCTTCTGTGTAAATGATGCATGGTAAAATACTTCTGAGACTAGAAGTCAATTAAAACAAATATTTTTTCTCTCTCTTTTTTTTCCCTATCTCTCCTACTCTTCTCATTCCCCGCACCCTTACCCCTCTCCTTCTCCCCATTTCCCCCCCTCCCTGTCTCTCCCCCAGGCTGGTTGCTAGATTGTTTTATGACTGTGACCAGGGCCAGGTGGACCCAGTGGTGGCCATTGCCAGGGACCAGAGTTCTGTCTACCTGCAGCTGCTGATGCATGAGACACAGCCGCCCTCCCAGTTCACAGTTAGCACCATCACAAGGTACATACACATGCAGGCACACATTCATTTAGTCCTACACACAAATACCTGTAAGATTTTATATTTTTTGGAAATTTGAAATACAACAAGTTGCTCATGGAAATTCAGTAAAGAACAGAAGGACAGGAGGAATCTACAGTGCATAATATTTGAGGAATTGAATTCTGCTCTTGTCTCCGTCTTCCAGGATGTACCGAGGCTACAACCTGTCCCACGCTGTGTCCGATGTCACACTGGAGAACAACCTGTCAAGAGTCGTCACCGCCGTCTCCCACGCCCTCACCTCCTCTACCTCCAGAGCCCTGACTGTGAGCTTTCACTGACATACACTTGCACACTCACTGTCTGTCTCACTATTATGACTGTCCACTGTCCTATCAATGACAATTTTGCTCCTAATAAGTAATAGTTATTAAGGGGTTAATTCATTTATTTTGTCAAATGTATGTGGCTGCATAGGTCATTGCAAGGCACACATGCTTTGCCACATTAGGGGCAGATGTAGAGACAGAGAGGTCTCCTCTCTGTCTCTCAGTACATCTGCCCCCCCCCTCCATCTGATTTGCATGATGGTGCAAAATGAAGTGGACAAAATAGCTTGCTCCCTTTTTGCGCATTTCTTACTTTGCATTTGCTGGATAATGATAATAAACTTCCTGTTAAATTTAAACCCTATTTCTGTGTGTGTATTTCTCTGTAGTTTGGCTGCTGTGAGGCGCTGTGCCTCCTGACTTCCACTTTCCCAGTATGCACCTGGAGCACAGGCTGGCACTGCGGCTATGTGAGCTCCAGTAGCAGCCATGCTTCCCGCTCCAGCCTCAACCGCAGCAGGGGCAGGGCTCTCAGGTATGTACACACACACATGCAGTACATACACACACACAAGACTGCTCATGCACATCCGTCCTCCAATGTGCATATTAAATATGTAGTCTTAGTTACACATTCCTTCACACATTCTCACACTTAACAAGACATTTCACTTTCTCTTCAGTGCAGTTCTTCATATATACAAAGCTGATTTCTCTGTGTGTCTCCCTTCCTCTGTCCTCCAGTCTGTCTCAGCCCAGCAGTGCTCCAGCCTCCTCCTCCTCTTCCTCTGCATTAGACACTGAGCGGAGGACTCTGACAGTGGGCATGGCCAACATGGTGCTGTCTTTGCTCTCCTCCGCCTGGTTCCCCCTGGACCTCTCTGCACACCAGGACACTCTGCTGCTGGCTGGCAACCTGCTTGCTGGTAGGGAATATACATGTGCACATACACACAAACACACACACACAACAGAAATAAGGTACATCTGGATTCTTCACTTCATGCAGCCCCTTTGGCTTTTTAGAAATTTTTGTTCAAGCTTCTCTTCAGGCAATTCTATTCATTTCATTTGTCAGAAATATGTTTTTTTAAGAAAGTATGACCCTGGAAAAAAACATGACTGGCAGTTTCAAACTGTATGTGGAAATAAAATCGCAATTTTTCAGTCAGCAGACTTTTATCATCAACTTATTATTGTTTGACGAGTCCTATAATAACCATGTCCCCAGCTGTGGCTCCAAAGTGCATGCGCAGCCCCTGGGCCGGAGAGGAGGAAGGCAACAGTGGCAGTAGTAACCCCGGTGGAGCCCCCAGTAAGGTGGAGGAACCCTGGGCAGCCCTGTCAGAGCGCTCCCTGGTGGCCATGGTGGAGCAGCTCTTCTCCCACCTACTCAAGATCCTCAACATCTGCGCCCATGTGCTGGACGACACGCCACCCGGACCAGCAGTTAAGGTAACAAACACCACACAGTGTCATTGATGCAAAGCAGCCTACACAGTTCAGCAGTATTGCAGAGAGGAGGCGAGTGAATTACCAGGGTTCAGTATACCTGTACACATTGCCATGCCTCCTAATGGCCACTAGGGGTCAGATAGGCTAACTGTGAGTGAGTTACTTTACAGGTTCATGAGTTGCATTGCATCAAACCGCAGTGAGGTTCCTGTATCAAATGTCTGAGTTGTGATCACTCATCAAGGACCATTGATCAACTTCCGCTTGCCCATTTCTTTGCTCTTTAAGAAAAAACTGAATCTTACACAGTGTCCGATATTAAGTTTTTGGCTCGCCTGCCAAGGGCTGGTAAACTAAAAACATTTACTTGCCAAGAATAATTTTAACTGGCCAAAGTAGTTATTATATATTTTTTTCATATAAATTGTTATCCTACCTGTTTACAGTGGTATTTTGTGTATAGAAGTTGTTGTTTGAAACATTATATAAACACATGAGCAGATTTACAGTTTTAATTTAACAGTTGCTCAATAACTTATGCAATTAATCTTTTTTGTCTTTTTGGGTGCTTCACACCTGCTGTGGATTGTCCCATGTGAATAATAATTTTCAATGAATGTTAGGCTAGTAGTGGGTGACCCCTATTAACAAAGACAAATTTTACCGGCATTTGGCCCTTGGTGGGTATTGATTATGGACCCTGCTTACATGACAATTCTGAACTGCAAGCTATATGCACAGGACGGCCATAGCATTAAGTCTTGTGTTTGTTTTCTGTTCCTCTTCTGTAGGCCTCCCTGCCCTCCCTGGCCAACACCCCCTCCCTCAGCCCCATCCGCAGGAAAGGCAAGGAGAAGGAGGCTGCTGAGCCCAGCACCGCCCCTATGAGCCCAAAGAAAAGCAATGAGGTCAACACAGGTACATGCTCACCTTACCATGCGCTCGCACAGGTACAAATCTTCTCTGTGAGTCTCTGTGAATGTTTAATAAATGTGAGGCTGTGCTGTTTGTGAGCAGGCAGGCCAGCGGACAGTACGGGGTCCACAGCGGTCAACAAGTCCACCACCTTCGGCAGCTTCTACCACCTGCCGCCCTACCTCAAGCTCTATGACGTCCTCAAAGCTACACACGCCAACTACAAGGTCGGCATACACACACACACACACACACACACAAATGTACACTTCTCAAAAAAGAGAATGTGCCATAAAATAGACTTGTTTTTGAAAATCGCCCAGCACCAATCCAAATTATCCTTAATTATACATACAGTATAAACACACACATAGGCAGGGGCAGTACAAATAATACCTTGCTAACAGCTTTCTACTTCACAAAATTGGATTGGATTATTGGACTAGGCTGATTACTGGTAGGCTATTTCACTGATGTTGACTCAACTGATTATACTTTATGGAGCCAGCAGTGCAAGCCTGCTCTTGATTACAGATGATGCTGTGTTCACATGTTTGTTTTACACCCATTGTACTTTATAGCTAATATTATTAGTACCTTTAGTAGTAGTGTTATTGATATTATATATGTGTGTGTCCTAGGTGACCCTGGACCTCCATAGTAGCCAGGAGAAGTTTGGAGGTTTCCTGCGTGCCACTCTAGACGTTCTGTCTCAGCTGCTGGAGCTGGCTACGCTACACGACATCGGCAAGGTAATTCTGATGGCCGAACAGATTTACACGAGTAATGAATAGAAACCGATCAATAGATGGAGAAATATAGGGAGGAGGAGTGTTTGGGTGAATGGATAAATGGATAAGCACTCTATTGACCACATTGACTGGAATCAGATGAATGACATGCTTTATTTTCCTTGTCAGTGTGTGGAGGAGATCTTGGGCTATCTCAAGTCCTGTTTCTCCAGAGAACCAACCATGGCCACTGTCTGTGTACAACAGGTCAGTAATTTGCTTGTTTACATCTTAAAGGATCATCTACTACCTAGGTATGTGTGTTTGTGTTTTTGACAAATTTATTGTGTGTGGCAGTCTATGGTTCCAGCACTGAGCAGTGTGCTGCAGCTGATGTGACTCCACACAGAGTGAAGCTGGTGCCTGCCGACAGGGCCTGTAAAGACATCGGTCCCCCTGTGCGATGGTTCCATACATACTGTACACACACACACACACACACACGCATCAGTCCAAGTTTATTTAGATCAAGCCTATGTTCTCACAGTTCTTCGCCCTGCTTTAGTGGTTGAAGACTTGTTCTCTTTCTTTAGTTGTTGAAGACCCTATTTGGCACCAACCTGGCCTCCCAGTACGAGGGGGCCCTGAGCGGACCAAGCCGTTCCCAGGGCAAGGCTCTCCGTCTGGGCTCATCCAGCCTGCGACCAGGTCTCTACCACTACTGCTTCATGGCCCCCTACACACACTTTACCCAGGCCCTGGCCGACGCCAGTCTCCGCAACATGGTGCAGGCCGAGCAGGAGCAGGACACCTCTGGGTGGGTTGTAGCAGCATACAGGACAGACACAGGAGCAGGCATGAGCTGATATGCATGCTCAAAAACATACAGAAACAAACACCGATAAAGCATTACAGAACCTGTCTTCCTTCTCCACTTTCAGATGGTTTGATGTGATGCAAAAAGTGTCCAACCAGCTGAGGTCCAGCATTACGAATGTGACGCGCCACCGAGGAGACAAGGTAGACTTACATTCTTCTTCTGCTGCTTTTTCAAACTGAGATTGTTCCCAGCTGACAAACAGCTGACAAATATGTAAGTCATAGATCAGGATTCTGTCTGGTTTATCATAAAATGTCATTGTACCAGATCTTTGCTTATTTGCTTGACACATGGCAACACTATTCTGCACGCTGTGGCTTCATTGTTGTTTCTTTTCCCAGAATGCCATCCACAACCACATCCGTCTCTTTGAGCCGCTGGTGATCAAAGCTCTGAAGCAGTACACCACCAGCACCTCTGTGGCCCTGCAGAGACAAGTGCTGGACTTGCTAGCCCAGCTTGTACAGCTCCGAGTCAACTACTGCCTGCTGGACTCGGACCAGGTTAAACAGACACACACACACACTGACACACATGGCAACAATTTCTGGGATTTTGCTCACTTGCTAAGACATTTGTCTATGTTTCAGGTGTTCATAGGCTTTGTCCTGAAGCAGTTTGAGTACATTGAAGTGGGTCAGTTCAGGTAACTTCTCTTTTCTATTAAACCAATAGAAGGGCAGTGGATATTGGCAATTTTAGAAACCAGTCAGGCCTTTTTGTATATGTTAGATTTATACACGTGGTTGAAGCCTGTTCCCACTCATTTAATTATAGAATAGCAAGTATATTACACAGCCTTCCACATGTTAACTTATGCCTGTTTCCTTTTTCTCACAGAGATTCAGAGGCTATCGTTCCCAATATCTTCTTCTTCCTGGTGCTGCTGTCGTATGAGCGCTACCATTCCAAGCAGATAATCAGCATCCCCAAGATCATCCAGCTGTGTGACGGCATCATGGCTAGCGGCAGGAAGGCTGTCACACATGGTGAGAGGAACCTTTCCTTTCCTTATGGTGGCATTTCATCCTCACACGGACAAAAGTACAAGAACAGACGTGGATGTAGAATCAAAATAACTAAATTTTCCTTCCCTGCTTCCTCCATAGCCATCCCAGCCTTGCAGCCAATAGTCCACGACCTGTTTGTGTTGAGGGGCTCCAACAAAGCAGACGCAGGCAAGGAGTTGGACACACAGAAAGAAGTGGTGGTCTCCATGCTGCTGAGACTCATACAGTACCACCAGGTATGTTCACACATGGATGCAAACAATCAAACACACGCTGAAAGGTATTTCTCTACGTAACGTGTGCCTTTACATGTGTGTCGTAGGTGCTGGAGATGTTCATCCTTGTACTGCAGCAGTGTCACAAGGAGAATGAGGACAAGTGGAAGAGATTGTCCAGACAGATCGCTGACGTCATTCTGCCCATGATTGCCAAGCAGCAGGTAGGTGTGTGTGTGTGTGTGTGTGTGTGTGATTAATTACCTGTGTCACCTTGGAAATTCAGCTATTCAACAGAAAAATCCAACATTTCAACACACACTGACAACTATTGGCCACAGAAATTGCACTGTATTTTATTAAATATTAATGGAAAAGGCATAGAATTTGATTAGCATAGGCTGGCATGTAAATACACTTATATCTGCCCTCAACCAACAAATGTTTGTGTCCCCACAGATGCACCTAGACTCTCCCGAGGCATTGGGAGTGTTGAACACTCTTTTTGAGACTGTGGCGCCCTCCTCCCTTAGGCCTGTAGACATGCTGCTAAAGAGTATGTTCACTACCCCAGCCACCATGGTGAGACATACTGTACATGCCTGAACATAAACACACAGTTTTTGTCAGCCTGTTTATCTACTTTTTGATTGGTGGGGTGTACATTGAAATATAAAAAATATAAAATATCAATGAGAACTAGATGAAAAAGAGTCAAAATTTCTTATATTTGATGAAAAGTCTGA
Source organism: Centroberyx affinis (assembly GCF_046629955.1). Taxonomy (NCBI): domain Eukaryota; kingdom Metazoa; phylum Chordata; class Actinopteri; order Beryciformes; family Berycidae; genus Centroberyx; species Centroberyx affinis. The sequence continues at coordinate 579,195 of NW_027278828.1, read as the reverse complement.
TGGATTGAAATCAAACCTTGGCTCCCCCAGGCTTCTGTAGCCACAGTCCAACTGTGGGTGTCTGGTATCCTGGCAGTGCTCAGGGTGCTCGTCTCCCAGTCCACTGAGGACATCGTCCTGTCCCGAGTCCACGAGCTCTCCCTCTCCCCCCATCTCCTCTCCTGCCACACCATCCGCCGCCTCCATCAGCAGAGCCCCTCTCCACTTGACCCGCCCACCACCACCCTTGGTAACCAGGACGCCAATGGCGAGGCACAAAAAGCTCTGCCTGAGGAGACCTTCGCCAGGTTAGTGAATGGAGGAGGTTGCTGTGGATATATTCACTGTCCAGTGCATCTTGACCCATTTAGTTTTTTAGGATGTGCCTAAAGAAGTAAGAATTGAAGGCCCTTCCTCCCCCTTTACAACCTTTCTTTGCCTCCATGTCTTTCTCTCCTCCCCTTCTTTTCCCTTCTGTCATTGTCATTAACTTTCATCTCATTTCCACCCACACTGAACCCTACGAGATTCTGTTACTTTTGTCTATCTGCTCTCAACCCATCACGTCCCTCTCTTCTTTCCTTCTCTCTCCCTCCAGGTTCCTTCTCCAGCTAGTAGGGGTGTTGCTGGATGACATTTCCTCCAGACAGGTGAAAGTTGACATTACAGAGCAGCAGCACACCTTCTACTGCCAGCAGCTGGGCACACTGCTCATGTGTCTCATACACATCTTCAAAAGTGGTGAGCACATATGAATGCTTGCACAGACTAGCACAAACATTTATACAGTCACACAATCAGAGTCTGGGTAGGACATGAAAGTGAAGAGTTCATTTAATTTACTTTATATGCATTTTGGGATGAAAATCACTACCTTAAGGTCATCACATCTCTGTAATATAGGCAACCAGTCTGTAAAATGTCAGTTTGTGAGCCAAGGTCTAAAATGATCTGCTATCCTTTACAAAGTGCCATAATTTGTATACATTTTGGTACCCAAACTCAAGCCCTTCCCCTCCTCTCTTTTTCTCTCCAGGAATGTTCCGCAGGATCACGGCTGCAGCCAGCCGCCTCCTGAAGGGTGAGAGTGCTGGTGGGCAGGCTAGCCCCGAGGCTGGCTTCTTCTACCCACTGGAGGGCCTGAACGGCATGGTGCAGTGTCTGACCACCACCCACCCCTCCTTGGTGCTGCTCTGGTGCCAGGTCCTCCTCATCATCAATTACACCAACTACTCTTGGTGGGCAGAGGTGCACCAGACACCCAGGTGAGGATGCAAAAATACAGGCGCATTCACTCTCACATACTAGTTTGTTCTTCTCACTTCTCTCTGTCCATACCTCCTTTGAGCAATACATTTTATATTCTGTTGTTATTACTTCTTACTCTTGTATTGAGACTGTGGGTGATTGTATTGAGTACAATGGGTAGAGCATGGAACTAACCCGGTCAGGGTTATGAGTTCAACTCCACTGGGGCCACCCATGCTAAAAATGTATGCAATTTTGATACTGTAAGGTATTTGGGATAAAAGCACCCACAAAATGAAGTAAGTCATTCTCACCAAATGACATATGATCCTTCTTTCTACCTATCTTCCCTCCATCTGTCTCTGTCCTCTCTCTTTCCTCCTATCAGGAGACACAGCCTCTCATGCACCAAGCTGCTGAGCCCCCACTCCTCGGGGGAAGGCGAGGAGGAGAAGCCTGAGTCTCGATTAGCCATGGTCAATCGAGAGATCGTACGCAGGGGAGCCCTCATCCTCTTCTGTGACTACGTGGTGAGACTCTAAGAATGTGTTTTATTATAGAAAACAACTTCCAGCTTTACTGTTGGACTGAATCATAAATACACTATGATACATTTTATTTTGTCTCTGAGAATTAGTGTTTCCAAGGTCAGGGAACAGTAGTAACACCGCCCTATCATTTCATTTATACAATAATCCCCCCTTTTTGCTCCTCATATGGATAAACTAAGATGATTTACAGTTAAAATGTACCTTATTAATAATAATTCTTTTGTGTCTGTAGTGTCAGAACCTCCACGACTCAGAGCATCTGACCTGGCTCATTGTCAACCACGTGCGGGACCTCATCAGCCTTTCCCATGAGCCTCCAGTGCAGGACTTCATCAGCGCTGTGCACCGCAACTCAGCCGCCAGCGGCCTCTTCATCCAGGCCATCCAGTCCCGCTGTGACAACCTCACTACTGTGAGAATATGCCACTTTATCTTTCTCTCGATCTTCCCGTCATTACTGTTTGAATTAATTCAGATTGTCTTATTCAGATTGTCTGCTCCCCCCTACCACTCCACCACCAGAATATGCTTCTTTATCTTTCTATCTATACATCATTCCTGTTACAATGCACTCTAGCTTCCGCAACCTCATCTCTTTACCTCTTGTTTTATTGAAAAAAATTGTCAACCAGCTATTAACTTGGATAATCAATTTTTTTGTCTCCTCCCTTCCTCCTGTCCATCCCTCCCTCTACCCCTCCACCTCTCTTTCCCTTTTCCTTTCTCCTCCCTCCCTTGCTACTTTCCTCCCTCCCTCCCCTCCTGCTTCCTTTCCTCCCTACATCTCCTCCTTCCTTGTAGCCCACCATGTTGAAGAAAACCCTGCAGTGTTTGGAAGGCATCCACCTGAGCCAGTCTGGCTCCTTGCTGATGCTGTATGTGGACAAGCTGCTCAGTACGCCCTTCCGGGTCCTGGCCCGCATGGTGGACACACTGGCCTGCCGCAGGGTGGAGATGCTGCTGGCCGAGACACTACAGGTAAATGTGTGTGTGTGTGTGTGTGGTGTGTGCGCTTCTGAGAAGGGAGTTTGTATGCATCTATATTGAACCCTTGATTTTGTTTCCGTAATACCCATCCCACATGGGCTTACGAAACTCATAAATCTATCACAATGCAATTTGTGTGTATTAAACATACTCCTAAGCAAAGTCTGGTATCATACAAATAAAAGATGTTACTTTTTTTTTTTTATTTTACATCAAAAATATATGTGTCAATGTTAAATTCTCCTTTACTTGCATGTAGTTTTTCTTTTCAGTTCCCTCAGGTTGATGTTGAATAGATGTTGAATCTCTCCTTCCTCCCTCCAGAACAGTATAGCCCAGCTGCCTGTGGAGGAACTGGACAGGATCCAGGAATACCTCCAGACCAGTGGCCTGGCTCAGAGGTAACACTACTCAGTACTCCTCCAAGAGGTCTACTGCTATAATTCGTAATAGTTTTTTTTTTTTTCAGTTTTTAGTTATGCTTTATTTGTATGTATGTATTATTTATATGTTTGACTCAGCAGTATGGAATACAGGTTACATTTCTGGTGATGTCTCTTTCTAATCTAAATGCTGATGTCATATCCTGTGCTTTATCCTCTGTTCCTGCTTCCCGTCCTAGGCATCAGAGGTTCTTCTCCCTGCTGGACAGGTTCCGAGCCACTGTTGCTGAGACCAGCAGCCCCACCCCTCCCGTGACATCACACCCCCTGGATGGGGACCCGCCCCCTGCGCCTGAACTGGTCATTGCCGATAAGGTGAGAGTAGAGGGAAGTGGATGGTGGGAGTTTGACTTGGTTTATGTGTACTTTGCGAGGTCGAGACACCAAGTACAGTTACTAGAGAAAAACATTTTTACTGGTCCTCACAAATGAAGAAAGTTAATTGTAGGATTAGGAACACGGGTTGGAATTGTACTTAAGTTATGGTCAGGGTCACAAATATTGTACAAATGCATATGTGTTCATGATTTTTTTGTGTCTAATGTTTTAGGAGTGGTATGTGGCTTTAGTGAAGTCCCAGTGCTGTCTCCGTGGTGATGGGTCACTCTTGGAGACAACAGAACTCCTTACCAAACTACCTCCCTCTGACCTCTCCAGCATCATGAGCTGCAAGGTGACACACACACTCACACATACACGCATACAAACTCTTTGGATGATGAGCATGTATCTGTAATCTTAAATATTTGTATCAATTGACTGTTATTGCTGTCTATATTCTTTGCTGCTGCATTTAGCCGATAAACTATATTGATTTTCTTACATGCTGGATTACATTACATTCTCTTGCTCCATATGCAGTCTGTCTAAACCTATCCATTTTCCATTTCTCTTCTTCTCTCCCTTTTTCCTAGGAGTTCAACCTGAGCCTGCTGTGTCCATGCCTGAGTATGGGTGTGCAGCGGTTAGCAAGGGGTCAGGGGTCACTGTTACTGGAGACGGCCTTGCAGGTGACCCTGGAGCAACTTGCTGGGGTCACCCAGTCACTTCCTGTCCCACACCAGTCTTTCCTGCCGCCCTCCCAGTCCCAACCCTACTGGGACCAACTAGCTGAAATCTATGGTGAGAGTGGTAGGGAAGGGTGATGAGAGAAAAAGAGTGAGAGAGAACGATTGATAGATTAAAATGTTCAAGAGAGAGATCTGTCATTTGTAATTTCCCTGATTGTGGCTTCCAGTGCAGCTTGCACAGTGACTTGAGTGAGCATAAGTTGTACAGTAAAGCACCTAGTTTACATGATGTATGATCCATTACAAAAAGGTGTAGCTGTAGCCCAGAGATTAGAGAAGCCTAAAGGTTGTCCGTTTGAATCCTGAACTAGTTGAGGTTCCCTTGAGCAAGGTATTGTGTGTGTGTGTGTGTGTGTGTGTGTGTGTGTGTGTGTTTGTGTATGTATTGACTGCCTGTCTCTCTTTTTCAGGCGAGCCAGGTTTCTACCCCAGGGTTTTGTCGCTGTGCAGAGCTCTGTCCCAGTACCTGCTGAGTTTAGGCCAGCTGCCCTCCTCACTACACATCCCCTCCGACAAGGAACACCTCATCACCATGTTCACCTGCACTGCCGCTGAGGTAAAAGATCACGTGTTAAAAATGTATTTCAACTGTTATTCATTTGCCTGTTGAGTGTCCTGGACCTGGAAACTGAATCTTACTTGTCGCTGTGTAAAATCAGAGTAATCCTTACCCAGTCTTGCTGTTTTTTCTAAATATATCGGTGATGAATAATGATTCAAGATTTGGGGAGAAGAATGAATTTACTTACAAAAGGAATTTGATGCTCTTGCTACCATCAGTAGAATGCCTAGTGTCAAGCTACACTAGGCAAGATTTTTATGTAAATATACACCGACTTATCAGCCTATATCAGCTGCAGGAGAGAAGAGGACCCATACTGCCTAATTGAGACCCCATAGATTCACCCTAATTGCCCAGATACAATTCTGATGTCAGGTATGGACACTTCTCTGCCTACAGGAAGTAAGTGACAAAGCAAAACCTAAGAGTGAAACAACTCTCTCCGTCCAGAGAAACCTGTACTCAGCCACGTTAAATCTTTTGCCTCTCTCGTCCCTTTGGTATCCATCAGTATAAAGCGACTCTAGCTTGTGTTTAATCAATGATTCCTTTGCATCCACTCTCTTTGCACTGTTTACCAGCTTCTCCCTCTATCCTCGTGTCTCTGTCTCTTTGTCCAGGTGGTAGTGTGGCGTCTGCTCCAGGACTCGTTGCCTCTGAGTGTGGACCTCCAGTGGGCTCTCGCCTGCCTCTGTCTGGCCCTGCAGCAGCCCTGCGTCTGGAACATGCTCTCCACCCCTGAGTACACCACACACACCTGCTCCCTCATCCACTGTTTGCGCCTCATCATTATTGCAGGTAATGCAATACAGGAGGTGTGGATTCCCTATGATTTATTCCAGGAGTATGCCAAGACTGCTGCGTTAGTGATGCCGTGGAATTTCAGTATTTCATTTCAATCCTAATCAAAGTTTTTCTATGTTGTGCCTTTCCCAGTGGCTGTGAGTCCTGGAGACCAGCTGCTACATCCAGAGAGGAAGAGGACAGAGGCAGGGAGAGACTCTGAAGGAGACGAAGTGGACTCACCAAACACTGACAGTGAGCATTCACTTAGATGTCAAGGAAAGCATTGAATTTTACAGTGTCACCCCGCAAAGAGTAGCTGACAATAGTTCCAGATAAGAGTGTCTACATTGATGTGATTCTTCCGGGGTTCTTTATTTAAATTCAGGATTTCAGTTTTTTGCCATGCCACTCCCATTGACATCTAATGGGAAATTCATGTTTTTGTTGCCATTTTCTTGCTTTTGTGTTCCTGAACATATCTCAGGTGTTATCAATGCTATGTCAGAAAACAGTATTAGAGGAAATATGATGCCAAATTCCCATTTTTTGTGTGTGTTGCAGACTTGTGTGAGCGGCAGGCATGTGAGATCATGGCAGAGCTGGTGGAAGGCCTGCAGAGCGTGCTTGCGCTGGGTCACCATAGAAACAGTGAAATTCCCGCCTTTCTCACACCAACCCTGCGCAACATTGTAATCAGTCTGTCCCGACTGCCTCTGGTCAACAGCTACACACGAGTACCTCCACTGGTCAGTGTGTGTTTGTGTATGAAATCAACTATGCCCACAGTGTGTATACATGCATGTGTGGGTGTATGTATGTCTGCATGGTGTATGTACCCATATAAGTTATTGATGCCTACAGTCCTTTATATACACTCATCTTAAATGGTGTGCATGTGTGCGGTAGGTTTGGAAACTGGGCTGGTCCCCTCGGCCAGGAGGAGAGTTTGGCACAACGTTGCCTGAGATTCCTGTGGACTTCCTTCAGGAAAAGGATGTCTTCAGAGAGTTCCTCTACCGCATCAACACACTAGGTAAGGACACACACACATATATATGTATATGTATATGTATATGTAGATGTGGCTATTCCTGTTGGCTTGATTCATGTCTCATTCATCAATGACATTAATGTCTGTAATCGACTGCAGAACTGCAGATCTGCAATGAGGGTCATTCAAATGAGTAAACTCTAAATTATTTTAAGAACCACCATTATATATGGCAGATTTTGTACGATATGTACATGTATTCTCTTTATCTGAATGCATCTGTTGCTTTATGTTAAGGCTGGAGCAGCAGGACTCAGTTTGAGGAGACCTGGGCCACTCTGCTGGGGGTGCTGGTCACCCAACCCATCACTATGGACCAGGAGGAGGAGACACAACAGGAGGTACACACACACGTACACACACACACACACACGCACATAAGACCACTGACCACACATCATGACACAAGCTGCTGGGTAAGGAGGTTCACACAACTACAGAAGACAGAACGGAGAAACACAACACATGTAAGCACTCGCACAACTGCTCACTGAGATCAGAAAATACATACAAGCACAAATGCACATGAACAGAGAGCAGGCACACAAAGAAATACACATGCAAAATACGGTTTACTCACCTGACACTCACATTGCAATAAGAACTGGTAAACTCTATTGATTCTTTAAACCTCTGCTCCCTGTCTCTCTTCCTCTCCTTCCCTCCTGTCTCTGTTTTTATCCTTGTGTGTGTTCCCAGGAGGACTTAGAGCGTACCCAGTTGAATGTGTTGGCGGTGCAGGCCATCACCAGCCTGGTGCTGAGTGCCATGACACTGCCCACCGCCGGCAACCCTGCAGTCAGCTGTCTGGAACAGCAGCCCCGCAACAAGAGCCTCAAAGCCCTGGACACACGGTAGGCATGCAGCTGTTCTCTAATTTGGACAGGAGCAGCCCATAAAATAAGCTTGTGATAATATTCAATCTTTGTTTTTCATGTGTCCAGGTTTGGTAGGAAGTTGGCAGTGATCAGGGGCGAGATGGAGAGAGAGATTCAGGCCCTGGTGTCCAAGAGAGACAACGTCCACACACACCACCCCTACCACGCCTGGGACCCTGTGCCCTCTCTGTCGGCAGCCTCTGCTGGTAACCCACACCATCCACACACTCACACACCGTGTCTACCACCCAGCATCACTGCATTGACACCTACCATGGTAATTTCTTGTGTTTTTATCTTAAGTTGGTGTGTTTGTGTTTCAGCAGGCACTCTGATCAGCCATGAAAAGCTGCTGCTTCAGATCAACACAGAGAGGGAGATGGGCAACATGGACTATAAATTGGGACAGGTAAGAGATGGATGAAAGAAAGGGAGAAAAGTGGTAGATGAAAGGCAGCTAGATGAACACTGTCCTGTATTATGTTCTTTGGTAATGGTAATGGATTTTCAGTAGCACAAAGCTAAACGTTGAAGTGTATTTTACTTCTCTCTCTTCAGGTATCCATCCACTCGGTGTGGCTAGGTAACAACATCACTCCTCTGCGGGAGGAAGAATGGGGCGAGGATGAGGAAGATGAGACTGACACTCCGGCCCCCACCTCCCCACCTATCTCTCCTATCAACTCTAGGTCAGACACATAAACACGGACATTCATGTTCAAGCATTTCTTCAGTCTCAACGCATATGCATTGAAACACGTGCGCACCCTGACTCCCCTCTGCCTTTGCCTCTTTTAGGAAGCATCGTGCAGGTGTGGACATCCACTCATGTTCCCAATTCCTTTTGGAGCTCTACAGTCAGTGGCTCATCCCTGGTTCCCCGAGCAACAGGAGGACCCCCGTGGTGCTCATCAGTGAGGTGGTCCGATCGGTGAGCTAACACGGACATCTCCTTGTTGTCTCGCTTGGTCGGCCAGTCATCTGTTGGACCCAAATTTTACTTCACGCTGGGACCCAGACTCATTAAAATTTTCAACTGCTTGATTGACAATCGGGGATGTTTGATTGGGCGATGTGATGATTCGTAAATGCTGGACAACAAATCAAACAACCCCAATATATATTATACACAACTGCTTTTGTCTTGTACAGATCCAACCTAAATGGGCCCATGACCCAATGAGAACAACGTGTATCCATATGGATATTATATTTTCCTGTGACAGGATTGAATCACACCTCATTACTCATCAGTTCTCTTCTCACCCCCTCCATCTTCTCCTCCCTCTTGTTGTTTGGTGTAGCTGCTGGCAGTGTCGGACCTGTTCACAGAGAGGAACCAGTTTGACATGATGTTCTCCACCCTGACAGAGCTACAGAAGCTCCACCCCCCCGAGGACGAGATCCTCAATCAGTACCTGGTGCCTGCCATCTGCAAGGCTGCTGCCGTACTGGGCATGGTGAGCAGAGCTGTGTGGGGGTGGGGGTGGGGGTGGGGGTGGGGGTGGTGGGAGGGCAGAAGTTGGTGCAAGCGTGTGTGTTTTTGTCAGTCTTTACAGATGCTTATGACCTGTAAATGATAGGGAGGTAGGTGCGATGGTGTTTTAGAGATTGTGTGTGCATGTATGTGGCTTGTGAATGTTTCTGTAAATTCTGGTTGGTTGTAGAAGTGCATCTTTAGCCTGTAAAACAATAATCTACAGACTGTATATTTGGCCTCTGAATGTATCTTTGACCATTTATCTCCAGGACAAAGCAATAGCGGAGCCTGTGTGTCGCCTGTTGGAAACCACCCTGCGCAGCACCCACCTGCCCAGCCGTATGGGGGCTCTGCACGGGGTGCTGTACGTCTTGGAGTGTGACCTGCTGGACGACACAGCCAAACAGCTCATCCCCACCGTCTCTGAGTACCTACTGTCCAACCTCAGGGCTATTGCTCAGTGAGTCAGTCTCTCTCTCTCTCTTTCTCTCTCGCTCTTTCTCTCTTTCTCTCTCGCTCTCTCTCGCTCTCTCTCTAACAAACACACACATCTGCTGACCTCATTTCATCGTCTAATGAGCTGAATTGATGATGAAAGAGCCTTGGGGAGCAAATGTGTTTAATGTCAGTCATTGACCCCCCTAATTAGTTTAATTAGGTGATAGGAACAAGAGTGCAGTGCAGCTCTTTAACACTAGGCGCTACCCTTCACCTTTTATTCACTGTTTCCATTTCCATTTCATGTCTGTTGCACTCACTGTGTGTGTGTGTGTCCTCTCTCTGTATCCTGTAGCTGCGTGAACCTACATAACCAGCAGCATGTGTTGGTGATGTGCGCAGTGGCCTTCTACATGATGGAGAACTACCCTCTGGATGTAGGAGCCGAGTTCACAGCTGGAATTATACAGGTAAACGTTCTGTGTGTATGTGTTTAAGGTAAGATGAACTTAATTGGTGAAAGATACTGTCTTCATCATTTTAATATAGAGTTCCCGTTTGCTGGAAAGAATTATTGCTATGCTCATTATTGACAGATTTACACATGTATGCGCCCTGTGTAAATTTACTCTAATATGTAGGATGTGCAAATGTGAATTGCTGGATATTCATATTATGTATATAGATCAGGTGTGCAAATGTGCATTAGCTATTCACACTGTGTCTATCTGTGTGCATCCTTTTCAATCTTTTTCCTCATTCCACCTGCTTTCCACAAAAAAAAATCCCATTCTCTCTACCGCCTCCTCTCATCTCTCTCCTCCCTCCATCCCTCCCTGCCAGGTGTGTGGTGTGATGGTGTCAGCCAGCGAGGACTCCACCCCCTCCGTCATCTACCACTGTGTGCTGCGGGGTCTGGAGCGTCTCCTGCTGTCGGAGCAGTTGTCACGCGTGGACGGAGAGGCGCTGGTCAAACTTAGCGTGGACCGAGTCAACATGCCCTCGCCACACAGAGCCATGGCTGCCCTGGGACTCATGCTCACCTGCATGTACACTGGTAAGACTGATGCTAACATTACTAGTGCTGTGACTGCTATATCTAAAATCCACTGCAAATTCACTAAAACATCCTACACCCTGGCTAACTCACCTGCATGGACACTGTTAAGAGTAGTAGACCTTTTTATCATCCCTGCTATTCACTGAAGCTGATGCTACTAGCTAAGCTTGCTCACCTGCATGTGCCACAGCAAGATTGCCATTAGTTGGAAGTGTGTCTCAGTGAGTGCTGCTAATACCACTGAGCCTAAAATGTTAGCTGGCTAGCTTACGCCCGGATGTGCACGCCATTACTGCATGCGACTAGAAGTACGCATGCACACTATCAAACAAAATCTGACTCTTTTTGCATGTACATGGAAAGTGTTGTCATGTTAGAATTTAGGGAATTTCTGCCACAAATTACACCACTAGCTTAACCCTGTGCTGGTCTCATAAATACAAAATAAATCTACTCTATATTACTTGTTACTCCATATGAAGATAAATTACTTATTACTATTTGAGATTAGGCATTACAATAGTATTAGCAGCAAGATACATTTTGCATGAGAAAGCACTCGTATATAAACCGTCACAATATGTGCCTAGATGCCTTACTTGGGTGACAACAACAAGAACACTATTTTTAGTTTTTAAACTAATGAACATATTGGATCCAAACAGCCTTGTACTTAGTTATAATCAAAGTGAGCTTCTCCTACCACCTTTCCACTTTACCTCATTGACTTCCCTAATGAGTCACATGGCTCCCCTAACAGGTTTATGGTTACAATTCAAACAAGTAGAGAGGGACTCGTTGCCAATACCACTGAAGTGAAATACTTCAACATGAAACAATTCATTTTAGAAACATAACTTACTTTATTTTAGAAACATAACTTTTAGAATTAAAACAGTCATTTTTCATTGTACTAATTTCTACGATAACTACTATCTCTTGTAGAATTACACGCCAACTCTGTCCACAGCCACTGCTGGGGAATAATACCTGCATGTAGGCCTACTCAATGTAAACCATGTCTTGGCTAATACTGGTGATTTATTTCATTATGTCTGTGTTTACACAATGTAACAGACCTTTCCAAAGCTCCAACCAAACCTTTAATCATATCTATGATAATATTATCCAATAATACCAGCTTCCTTCATCCTGCATTTATTACACGTATCATGTATGTACCTCTGATATACCCTACCTCTAACCCTACGTCGCCCCCTACTAACACTAGCTGTTAGCGTGTCCTTGTCCTTCTGCTAACATGCTAAAAAACTCTTCTCTGTTGACAAGAGCTAGGCAGCAAGTTCTCTGAGCAAAACCGAACCCTTGCAAATGCAAACCCACTTCTGAGTTATCCTCCATACCTGTCTGTGCTTTACAGCAATGCAAGCTGAAGCACATTCAGTTCTAGGAAGAGGCTTCTCTCTAACGTACCCAGGACACACAGTATTTGAAATTCTCTCAAATACTTTTAGTGTTTGATTGAGTCTCCCTGGACCTCCAGATAAGATTTATACCAATCATTCACAGATAAAGTATTTCTTAAGGATTTCAAATACTAATTTGACTGACGTCTGCTCCCAGAAATTTACCAATTTACCAATTTATCTGTTAAGGTCAACTAAATTCTGAGTTACATGACATCTTGTGGCATCAACTTCCCTCCCCAAACTCTAACCTCTCCCCCACTGGTTCAACCGGTCCCACCCCCCTCTCGTCCTCTCAGCGGTGGTTGCGTCGGGTTCAGAGGTGACAGGGGTTAGAGGTCAGGTTGGCTCTGGCTCTGCCGTAGCGGAGGCGGTGGGCGTCACGGCAGGTCCTGTTGGTTTCTCCTCAGGCAAGGAGAAGGCCAGCCCTGCCAGCCGCCCCGCCCACTCTGACCCTCAGGCTCCAGACAGTGAGTCGGTCATTGTCGCCATGGAGAGGGTCTCTGTGCTCTTCGACAGGTATGCGCGCGCACACACACACACACACACACACACACACACACACACACACACACACACGCACACTCCATTATACATAATTTGTACATATCTTTTGCGATGGAAAAAGGCAGCACCACACGCACACACACCTGACCCTTACATATTTTGTTATTTTGCAGCTCTCTTCAGTATTAACCCGTTTACCTCCACGGGTTTGAAGTGTGCTCATGAATCCGTTGATTGGGGCAACGGCTGCATTTTTTTTTTTACAAACACTAATTTCACTTGTTTTGTTTTCTACCAATATTTGCTCTTTTGGGGTTGCCCATTTCCTCTCAGGATCCGGAAGGGTTTGCCCAGCGAGGCGCGGGTGGTGTCCAGGATTCTGCCCCAGTTCCTGGACGACTTCTTCCCACCGCAGGACGTCATGAACAAGGTCATCGGAGAGTTCCTATCCAATCAGCAACCTTACCCACAATTCATGGCCACCGTCGTCTACAAGGTCAGCAGCAGGACATGAAATCAGAAATGACTCAACTATTTTAAGTCTTACACATTTTATTCCGTACTACAGCAAGCTCAAGAACCTCTTGGGATATTCTTTTCAATTCTATATTCTATTGAAAAAAGGATCAGATTAGACTGTTAATTTGACCATAGAAATTTTGTAATACCCAGAGGTATTTCTACCTCCCTTACTGGCAGTTTGCTTCTTTGAAGGAGTATTACATAGAATTTCAATGAAGGCCAATCTTGGTAAAACTGTTGCTTAGGTACCTCTGTTTAACTGCTCTAGCCAGCTCCTTTGTTGTCTAATCAGACAATGCGTTGTCAAGACAACGTAAAGCTGGAGCGGAGACACTAATGTCCAGGCTTGTAAAATGCAGAATGGATGAGAGCAGTTTTTCTGTTCTGCTCTCATTAGAATCCAATCAGAGAATGACTAAATAACAAGCATCCATAATTCAAACATGCTTATAGTCAAATAGAAGTGTCCCTAAAACACTTTCATATTGATTATGTATGTACTTCGACTTTCTGAACAATGCCTCAATGTAATCAGATTTTTCTTGAGGTAATTTTATTTACAGCTTCAGCTAATTCATATCTGGGAATAGAAAGGTCTCATAATTTAATAGATTTTGAATTAACTAATATTCCCCACTCGTTTCTCTTTGCTAATCCCTTTACTTTTCCCTCCTCTGGTCCCCCTCCCTCTTCAGGTTTTCCAGAGGCTCCACGCCACAGGCCAGTCGTCTATGGTGCGTGACTGGGTGCTGCTGTCCCTGTCCAACTTTACCCAGAGGACGCCGGTGGCCATGGCCATGTGGAGCCTGTCCTGCTTCTTTGTCTCCGCTTCCACCTCCCAGTGGATCTCAGCCCTGTATCCTTAGTTACATGGCATGGATTGCCATGAGAAAGAGAGGCGGTTGTGTTGTGTATATGTGGGAAAGTAGTGTAAGACTGTGAATGCATATAGACTTGGTACTGCTTATAAAACGGTGTACAGCAGCTTTTGCCTCCAGTTTCTGTTGTCTGTGCTCCTTAACTCCCCTGCGCTTTCCCAGGCTGCCACACGTGATCAGCCGCATGGGCTGCAGCGAGGTGGTGGACGTCAACCTGTTCTGCCTGGTGGCCATGGACTTCTACCGGCACCAGATCGACGAGGAGCTGGACCGCAGGGCCTTCCAGTCCGTCTTCGAGACAGTGGCCTCGCCAGGCAGCCCTTACTACCAGCTACTGGGCTGCCTGCAGTCCATCCACCAGGATACATCGCTCTGATGGGGATGGATAGAGATGGACATGGAGGCACAGAGAGGAGGGGAGAGAATGAGGAAAAGAGTGGTGGATGGTAGGGAGAGAAATGACAGACGTCCACACACGCCTCGCCCCTCATCAAGCAGAGATGGAGGAGAAGAATAGAATGTGTCGTCAAAATCATCTACTGTAGCCTCACCCCTTTCCCTCCTTTTCACTGATATGAAATAAGTAGAACTACTGAAATCACCATGTCAAATGTAGAAGTGAGCATAAAGAAAAGTAAACGATGGGAGGTCAGAATTCATGTTAATTTTAGGACGTACGTTAGATCCATAAGGACAGTCTCGGTAGAGAAAGAGTGACAGACTTGCACCTCTATGAAAGACACTGGCTCCAAAACCTTCGAACTGTGGTTCTGCCTACAGGCACATTTCCCCACAGACCATTCCTCGGGACGGATGACAGCGTCCTGAACACTTCCTCCTACCCAGCACCTTGATGAATATAGAATATTAATCATAAACAAAAGTGGATTTGTATATTTTCCTGTGAGGACTTGCTTGAGCATTGTGATGTCAATTAAGTAAAATAGAGAAAAAAAAAACAGAAAATACAAAGTATTTACTATATTTAAAGTTCCAATACATATATTTTTCAGTGCATTTTGTTACAGAGGGCAAAAGATTTGGTTTAAAAACTGACAATGGGCTGACAGGAGATGTAGGGTCAGAGATGCCTGCTTGATGTTGTCAACAATTAGCTATCTATCTTTGAAGAGTTTCTTCTTTTTTATTTAAGTTACTTGTGCTCATTCTCTGACACCCGTATGAAGAACAAAGAGAAAGGGCAAGTGAGTAAGATGTTTTATGTTTCTTTAAGAGTAAAAGGATCACTAATAGCCATAGTAAGTAATTTCTTTCATGTCGATAGGAGGGGAGGGGGGAGAAAGCTGTGATTGTATCTGTCACTGCAGAGGAGGCAACTTGTTTGCACCCGTTCTCAGCATGTTGCTATGATTCCTGTATCTCTGTATGCAGTGGCCTATTCTGGAGGCTTGGGTGGGAGAATGAAGAACTAGACAGGTATATCATGAGGCTCAGAGTGAAGTACAGTGATCTGCAAGAAGTATGCCTTTCAGGAATGATCAAGAAAATGCTTCTCATTTTTACCCGTGTATTTTAGAAATTATACAGTGGCGTTTCAAGGGCCCAAGGGTTGTGCAGTCAAGTAAGAAAAATACCAAAATTGCCGCGAGGTGTCTTTTTGTTCGTATTTTTTACTCGACAGCAGCAAAAAAAAAGTGTTTATTTTTTCTGGTTTTATCGCTTATATCTGTCTAGTCCTTTTTTGTCGCATCCAAGCCTAGTATGATCCCCAATGCACCTGTATTCCACCTGTCCATTTGTTGTACTTTTTTTAATTCTCAGGATGTAAGATGTGATTATTATTATTGTTGTAATAAGACTGGAAGTAATTTACAGTCACCTTTTAATGGAGTACCTTCGTATATTATGTAAAAAGAGTAAACATATAATTGTAAAGTAATTCAGAAGCCATGGTGCATGACAAAATGAGAACTGTGTAAAGACGAGAGAACTTAAATAGACGGTGAGATAATGTGATGCCATTTTTTTTTCCTCAGTGTCTCTGTTTTAACACACACACACACACACACACACACACACACACACACACACACACATATATACATATAAGATCAGTAAAGAACAATGTGGTGAATCAGTCGACCAGCGAATGCAGAAAGCAGCAAGCTGATAATGTTTCCTTATTGATGACTTGGCCTTGAGTTGCCTGGGAGTGTGGAAGGCTTCGTCACTCTGTATATACTGTACACTTGCCTTAGATCAAGACTGAATACATGTCCTTTACATTGAAGCTTGCTGAAGCATGCACTGCTATTTCCTTTTGTAGCCCTTAATACTGTATTTCTATGGTTACGGTTGCCAGGCCAATGATTCCGATGATGGTTGCATGGAAGAGATGCAACGCAATCCAAAGGGAACCTTGTAACCTTAGCGACCAACAGCAGCTTTGACAAATCAACAGATGGGGGGAGGGGGGGGGTTGTAGCTTTAGCGATGCCACGTGACAGCAGAACATCCTTTAGTCGACTTTTGTTTTCTGTTTTGTGAAGCTTTAAATATTCTTTTCTTGTCTCAGTCGAAGATTCGTGAATATGTCACCATTCGTTGTCTTGTTGTGCGGAATATTAAGTATATCTGGCGCTTAAAAAAAACTTGGAAGTTCTTCTCACATCGATATTGGGTGCTTTCTTGTTTTTTTGATATGCAACGGGTCCTACATGAAACTGCAACATCACAGCCGTTTGTATGCTAAATACATTACCACTTTCAGCCGTTGAAGGCAGTGTGTGACTGATTTCCTTTGGTCATGTTAACAAGTCAAAATAATGTATTCACACAATAAATGACTAAGTCCCCTGGTGCTTGGCAGACTGTAGCTGTTATTGAAATTCCAACATGAGGCCTCCCTAAATGGCCATACCAGATTAGATGAGCTGAAGCGAGTCTCATTTCTCCCAGTCAGCAGATCAACACAAACTCTCTTCAGTACCAGTTTTGTCTTGTCAGAGGGGGATGTTTTGTTTTCAGAGCCTCTAAGAAACTCATTCACAAACAAGATTAATATATTGCTTGACTGGGTGAATTTTCTTTTCAACTTGTCTTTTCGTATCTTCTCCAGACATAAGAAGAGCAATAGACTGTCCGGGGACCCCTGTTGGGGTAATAAGATTACCCAGAAATCTTTTGTGGTTTTGGGGGGTGGGGGTGGAGGCCACAGACAAAGGTCAGGTTTGATTGGTTTAACATGGTTCCCTTAAAGACTTTATTTTTCGACTTAGCTTCCTTATTTGTGTCCACTTACAGACTGAAAGCATCAGAAGATCAGTATATTTGACAGCAGTGTTGTCATTTGAGTCATTTGATGACTTTAAGGTCTACAGAGAAAACAAAGAATACGTGTCATGGAAACCTTTTTTTCCTGCCAGGAACTTTACATATCCGATAAGCTCAACCATGCCTTTACAATTAGCGTGTCAGTGCTTGGCTGTAAAAAAAAACCAAACTGCTTTCCCCTTTATAGAAAATAAAGTTTGGTGACCACTGACCCATCGTTTTGATACAGCCAATGATCCTGTTTGTGAGGAGGCTGATAGAGGAGAATAGACTGAGAATGATCTGATTGCTTTTCTAGGTTCTTCAGTCTGGATCCCCAGCAGAACACTGGAACCTCCTGCACACATTTTTTCACGATCAACTGTAAAAAAAAAAAAATAGAAATAAAATAAATGCTGTTGTAGAAATGAATAAAGTATTTAAAGGTGTTTATCTCCTAGGGATTTTTTAATTATCTTGTGCAATGTTTTGTGATTTGATAACATTTCATTGTACAACAAGCTTGAGTGCGTTTTAGCATTGCCAGCAGTGTAGCACAGGGTGTTTCAGCTGTGTGTGTGTGTGAGAGAGAAATTAGAAATTCGACTGCTCAGCACAGCAAACACACACATGATTCACTGTGTGTGTATGTGTCCTGTGAAAATCACACCTACATAATCAAATGGTGAGGAGGTTATGGCCAATAAAATGATCTGCTATTCTCAACCTCGTCTTTCTCTCATGTCAGGAAGAACAGACTGTTGCTAACCAACCCAGATAAGCCAGGCAGGCAACAAATGGTCCAGCTGGGCAGAGATCATGTAGAGCAGCACATGATTTGCCAACTGTATTTGTTGTGATGCCTCTGTCCAGTCAGTTATAACAGTCCTACAACTGTTATCACATTTGATATTGTTTGATATAGACCTGTTGTTTCTTACAGTAGGCTGTAACTCCCCTTCATAGACTAGTATGAAAACTGTTCCTGTTGGCATTACAGCCTGTTGCTTGTTCTACACCGGCCATTAAGAGCAGTGTCTGCATGATTAAACAGTATTAACAGGATTACCAGGCAGCTGCCATATGGTTCATGAAGTACTATGAACTCTGGTAGGCTAAAAAACCTACATGATAGTAGGAGTATTAAGCAACTGTACATGGCAAGCACTCCTTTTGGTTGAACCACTCAGACATCCAAGATCTAAGTTGGATTTATCATGTCAGCATTTGTGTGATGTCTGCTGTTGCTTTTTTTTCCATATAATTTACAAACACTAAAAATGGGGTACACCATCACCTAAAGCTGCACTGTATAGTTTTGGGAGGAAAAGTGACTCGTATAAAAATATTTTGCAGATACTTAGAAGTGATTCCAAATCTCATCACATATTCAGAGGACAGCCTTTTGAAGCGAAGACAACCAACCAGTAAGTCAACAAGTTTGTATTGTATTAAGAGCTTCCTTCAATTTGAAACAGCAATCCACGAGTCAAATTTTACTCCAACAAAACTACATGATAGAATTTTTGACATTTCATTATAAATTCCCTTGCAAAAATACACAGTGCATCCCAACTGTTTCACTTTGCTTTTACTTTGTCTAACCTCACCAACTTTAACTTGCCCTCTAAGAAAGCTGTTGGGCGGTGTTGTTCTGCACACAAACCTTCCGTGTGTTCATGCTTTTCAAGGGGTTCAGTTAGTATTGATTGCAGTATTAGTTCAGGGACCTTGACCTGAAAAGATATAGACTCATAGTAATGTCCAGCAGCTGTTTGTCCTGCTCAGACTGGGTCCCCACCCCGTCTGCTCATGTCTGAGATCATGCATAAAGTTAGGGAAACGTTTAGTATTTATTCTCTCGTATTATTTATTACATTGCGGGTTAAGTTTTCCCCATTTGTTTTAACCAAGCTCTATCATCTGTGCCCCCCTCCCTCCCCAGTCTAAACACACCTCCCTCTCCTCCAGTCCTCCTCCTCTTAACGTTACTTCGCCAGATGGTGCAGTCTTTTCTTTTGTTTATCCATCGTCCCTGAGTTTACCCAACTAACCTTAGCTACAAAACTATGGAATCTGCCCGAGCAGCAGCAGCATCGGACGCTGAGAAGTAAGTCATTTTAAACTCTCGCTGAATAAACTCATTATGGCAAACCAAACATCTTTGTCGGAACATAAAAAGACCTGCAGCCACCTTTTCCTTGGCTAGCCCCTGCTTTACAACTCAGAAGTCATATACCGTTAGCCAGCTGTTGTCGTTTCTAGCTGGCTATCGCCCGCTGCTTGGAAGTAAAAGACAGAACGATTCATGCATGCTGCGTTCAGTAGATACTCCGAGTATTTATAACATGGATGTTCGCTCTCTACGATGCTGAGTTTTGACACCTGTGGAGTATGCTACTGTTCATACTTTATTTGTGATTTCTCAATCTAACTTTTGTCAATTTCTCGGCAAACTGTTGCATGTCTGACTGACATCTTGGGAAACCAATGACAGGACATAAAAGTCTGTGTACATTGTCGTTGTCATGGTTACACCCTGACATTCCAACATTCTGGAAAATGGGGGCGGGACTACAGTTTAAGCATGGGTGGATGCGCCTTTGAACAGCAAGTCACGGATATGAAGAAAAAGTTTGTAACTTTCGTAAATTGAAAGAATAAACGACGCATTTCCCATTTTTAGATGACCAGCGTATAGCATATGATCTCTTTCAACATCGGCTGAAATGTCGTATGGTAGTAACATGTAGCCATTAGCCACCCGATGCTAGCTATGCTAGCAAACTTACCACCATCTAAATGTAACGCGTCACCTAACCATAGCTCGCTTTTCTCTCTTTTCCCAGTGAACGTTATGGGCTTTGTGCTGCCAAGTAGATGTTGAATACATAGTAAAGAGAACAGACAAGTTGATAGTAAGCAAATGTTAAAGTTAAATGCTTGGTAATCCCAAAGCGCTGGTGTTGTAGGCTGGTCGGTCTACCTGCTCGCATGCTGCTACCTTATTATGGCACACCAAACACAGGTGTGAAGAACGCCTCTGTTTGAAACCGTACTTCCCATTGGATAGAGCTGTCCCGACTCCACCCTGTTCAGGTGTGGCTTTATGCATGGTCCAGTCTGCACAAACTGCTATTGGCATTGCCATTAATAATAATATTGTGTTTTATGGCGCCATATACATACAGAATAAGTAGAGTATGATAAAGGATGTAGGTGAGGATGCAAAAACTGCTGTTTGATGTAGCTCTGCTCTGTTGTGCTGCAGGTAACCTGGCCAGTGAACTGGGAGACAGTGACACCAGGATGGGAGCGCTGGCAGGGCTGTGCCAGAACTGAGGCCATGCTCTCACCCATCTGCTACATTTAGGGCCGCAGCTCGTTTTTTCATACCACCGTGACAGCAGAGCAGCTTGACCCCCAAGAGACACAATGAATATACCCTGTGTCCCTGCTTAAGCTGAGCCTACAAACGTATAATGAGTAATTGAAATTTGCTGGATCAATAGACAAGAGAAAGATCCCCAGAACAATGTTCAGACAATCAGATGCAACTTCCAAGAGACGTCCTTGTGGTGGTGGAAGTGGTCTCAACTTATCCCAACCTCCCCCATCCTCCTCCTCCATGCAGCAGGGTCGTATCCGGGCTGTGGAGGTGGCCAGAGGGAGGACGGGTTATGGCTTTACACTGTCGGGCCAAAGCCCTTGTATCCTCAGCTGCATCCTGAAAGGGAGCCCCGCAGACTATGTGGGTTTGCGCTCAGGAGACCACATCCTCTCCGTCAATGACATCAACGTCTCCAAGGCGTCGCATGAAGATGTGGTCAAATTGATTGGACGCTGCACTGGTGTCTTGAAACTTGTCGTTGCTGAGGGAGAGCGTCACCGACGACACCATCACCACCAACGCACCGCTGGCAGCCGTCACCATAGCAGCACTACAATGGCAGCATCGTACCTGGACTCATGCTCCAGCGATGACGAGTTGGACGGTTTCCATGACAACAGTGTTAACAACAACAACAATAGCAGATCAGGCTCTGCATCCCGTGGGGGTTGGTACAAACCCAAACTGGATTCTAAGCAGCTGGGCATCAACCGGGCAGAGAAGGTGGTGGCGGAGCTGCAGTCCGGAGGAATCTTCAACATGATCTTTGAGAACTCCAGCCACTCCTCCAGCAGCTCAGACAAAGACAGAGCAGTGGTTACCTCCCCATCCAAGCCTCGCCCGCTGTCTGAACCCGAATTCCCTCCGTACCGGAACTCATCCCGTTCCCGGAGCAACCCCAACCTGCTTTCTGAGGAGGAGATGGTCCGAGTTCTGAACGATGACTCGGTCTTCCTGGACTCAGACTTCCACCATCTCCACCTTCACCACCATGAAGAGCACGAGGTGGATGTCGGAGAGGGGGCCCACCTGGGTCTAGAGCCCGGCGAAGGCATCCTTAACGTGGGCATGATGGTGGGCTACCTGGGCTCCATCGAGCTGGCCTCCACAGGGACAAGCCTAGAGAACGACAGCCTGCAAGCCATCAGAGGCAGCATGAGGCGTCTCCGGGCCGAGCAAAAGATCCACTCACTGGTCCTCATGAAGGTATGGTTGACTAGTTTGTTACCCATTTGATGATGATGATAATAATAATCTTATTTGTATTTATCCAGCTTTACAAAAGAGTAAAAAATAAAATGGTACTCAAAGCTGCTACTTTTAGTAGTCATGTCAACTTTTATTATTTTTACTTTTATTATGATTATTGATCAAAAGGGATCAAATAAGTCAAATAAGTATTTTTCCTCTATTAGCAGTAACAGAATTAAGTACTGGCAACAAGGAATTTGAATCAGATTGTGTTTCAGCAGTGTAACAACAGTATATGAACATGGAAAGCTGTTCTGTCATCATGTTATTTAGGTCACTGTATTAGTGATTGCCTCCTTATTTTCCCCATTGTCGACTTGTAATTGACATTAACTTAATTCTCCCAGGTCATGCACGACAGTGTCCGTCTGTGCAGTGACAGAGGTCAGGTACTGGCCAGCTATCCTGCAGAGAAATTAGCCTTCAGTGCCTGTTGCCCTGATGACCGCCGCTTCTTCGGACTAGTCACCATGCAGGCCACGGACGACCACGATGATCGTCTCTACAGCAATGGACGAGAGGAAGAGGGCGGTTTGAGGACTTCCTGTCACGTCTTCATTGTGGACCCAGACCTCTGTCACCACCAGGTATGACTGGATGACAAAATGATGTGATATGTGATAAAATAAAGATTTAGTACCATTTCCAAGATGATAACTCTGTTCAGCATATCACAACATTATCAACAGAAAACTTTTGAATAAGTTTTTTGGTTTAAAAACCACACACACACACTGTACATTCTGTTCCATAAAATCTCAACACTAAAATAAATATAATGACTTCTCTTGGTGTATTTGATGGTTTTATTTTTTCCCCACTCTCTGCTGATGTCCCACAGCCCTTCACAGAAAACTTGAGCTTAATTTAACTTATTGTCAACCAAGTAAATGTGAGATGTTAATATAAAGAATTTTCTGAGCATGATACTTGAACATAATCTATATACAGGTAAATCGTGTTCAGATAGCAACAATTCAGTATAGGAAAATGTCTACCTGTTGACTGACCTTCCATGGCTATTGTAATTTCCCCAGGTCCATCTGGGTGTGGCCAGGAGGTTTGGCTTTGAGTGTACCCCCGACCCAGACACAGGGGGCTGCCTGGAATTCCCCCCCACTTCTCAGCCTCTCCTGCAGTTTGTCTCTGTCCTCTACCGGGACATGGGGGACAACATAGAGGGGGTCCGGGCCCGGGCCTTCCACGATCCAGATAACGACGCCCAACAGAACCACAGCACTAGCAGCAACAGTGATAGCGGGATAGGGAACTTTTTACCGGAGGAGAAGAGTAACAGAGTGCTGTTAGTGGACCTCGGAGGTCCTCCTAACCATAACCACATCCCCGGGCTACGCCACTGG
This sequence comes from Centroberyx affinis, assembly GCF_046629955.1. Classification (NCBI taxonomy): domain Eukaryota; kingdom Metazoa; phylum Chordata; class Actinopteri; order Beryciformes; family Berycidae; genus Centroberyx; species Centroberyx affinis. The sequence continues at coordinate 556,052 of NW_027278828.1, read as the reverse complement.
GACAGCCCCCCTCCATCCCAGCAGGCCTGGAGTCCCACGCAAGGAGCCGCAGCCTCCCACCCACCTCCCCCTCCGCCACCTCTGAGAAATGGCCACTACCGCCACGAGCCACACCTGGCCGACCTTCCTCACCCTCTCCCCTTGTCTCACCCGTCTCACCCTGATGTCCCTGGGAGGCACTCTCGAGGCGTACACCCACACCCGCACCACTACTCGCCGGGGAAGCGGGGAGGAGCTGTAGGGGGAGGAGAAAAGAGAGGAGGTGGAGGAGCAGGAGGAGGAGCAGAGCAGCAGCGTTGGCTGCCAGTCCACGTGTTGAGAGACTGGCGTCAGCAGCACCACCACAGCCACCTCCAGGGCCTGAGCAGCGATCAGGAGTCGTACGCGGAGTCGACTGACGGATGGTCCTCGGCTAACTGCAGCACCTTGCCCCCGCCCATGAACAAGATCCCGGCCGACCGCTACCCGGGCCCCGCTGGCCCCCGGAGACCACCTGCCGCCACCTGGAGGGAGCCAGCCTCCTCCTCCACACCCCCACTCCCACACCCACAGGCTGGCTGTTCAGAAAGACGAGTGGGCCAAGAAGCTGTTTGGTGCCGGGGACAGGGAGAGGGAGAGAGCTGGGGCAGAGAGAGGCGAGAGAGAGAGGAAACGAGGGAGCGCCAAGGAGGGGGACAAAAAGGTAAGCTTGAGAGTGAGTGAAGTGTTTGATTTAGTAATTACCCTTGCTCTTTTTGTTGGTTTCCATGCTACTCAGTGATTTTATTTTTCAGATTTGTTTTATTCTTATTTTTCTGATATTTTTAGTAGAAGTAGAAGCCTAACTCTATTCTGTATAGTGTATCTGTAGGTCAACTCATCTCACTCTCCACTATAGCATTCTATGTGCTAAGCTGTGCCAGTATCTGGGCTGTGGGCTTGTGGAAGGGTTGTGTTAAAACTGGCCCTGAGATGAGAAGCCCGGACAGCAGGCATCAGCCCCATCACACACCCTTGCTGTGGAAATTTACTCTGAGTAGAGTGTGTATCCAAGGCTACCCTTTATTGAGGCTATAAATTCATCTGTGTTCATCCCTCTGCTCTCTATCGCTCTCTATCTCCCCTTCTGCTTTTCAAGGCCTCGTGCTTCAGTCCTTGAGTTACTCACTCACTAAGATGTAAAACTTGCAGTGGTTTTGAAATTTATGGTGAGCCACGTTCAAACCCACCACCATCCATGTTTTACCGAGCACATCAATTGGCTTTCTCCCTAGACTTAGGACGAGCATATAGATAAGTTATTTATCCCCACTACTCCGGTATCAAATCATGTATTATTCACTAGCCAAAGCATCTGCCTGCACCTGAAAACCACCTGTTTCCCATGGTAATGAACACACACCTGAGTCTCACTGGTAACATTAGACTAGTTTTGAGACTTGCTTTAGTGAAGCAAAGATATTCGTCCACTGCTACTTTTTTGAGTGGTTTAAAACAAATTTTTGCTTGCATGTTAATGATGCAGAGATTCAAACAACATGGTTATATTAGTAACATGGGACAAACAATAAATGAGAACTGTATGGCAACTATTTTCAATTAAGATTAGGCTACAGTTGAATAGATTGCTTACATTGTTTTAGAAGAATACATTTCCTGTTGCATTGAGGTCCATTGTGTCAGTGACGGGCTGTTTACTGTTTACAGTTGAGAAAAAGGAAGAGAGAGATACAGACAGAGAGATAGAGGAAGGGAAAGCGAGTTACTGCAGTACCGGCATCACTCATCCAGCTTGACTGGATTCCTGTTGCATTTTAACCTGCCGTCTGTTGCAATGCCCACACACTGATTCTCCCCTTCTTCCTTTACATATTAGATAGTTACTGGGGATAGACTCTTGTTTCTTTGAGTTTGAGGCAGGCTGGTGCTTCCCCTCGGTACGGGCTTGGGTGAACAGGGTGCTAGGGACCCTGGGGGACAATCAGAGGAAGTGTGCCGCAGGCTGGGGGCAGGGTGGAGGCCGGGGGGGCTGACAGTGACAGGAAGGTGGATGTTAACCTCTTTGAACAATGTCTTCAGACCTGAGACGCAGAGCCTTGGAGGCTGTCACGGTAAGCCACATGGCTCAAGATTGGTTTGTCAAGAGAAGAAGCTGCATTTATTACAGATACATTTATTACCAACAGCCCAGGTTTTTTTTAGAAGTATTTTTTGTTCACTTGTAACCTGCAGTATATAGGCTTAATCATTTTTTAATTGCATCTTACTATTTGCCACAAGGTGGCACTGTTTCACTATCTAAACCTCTTTAGACTGCAGTCGCTTGATTCTCCAAGGGAAATAAATTTAGGGTTTCATTACAAAAAGCTATATATCCATTTTTGGAAAAATCTTGGTACCCAAAATTCATCTGTCAATATTTGAAGACAGGTAATCCCATCACAAGAGCATAAGACTTAAGTATCGTATCTGTAAGACTTATAGTCTTACAAAGACTGATTCTATTAACAATGAACCATAATGTGGTCTACTTTAATGTCAGAAATCTTATTGGAAAATGGTATCGCAATCTTAATTATTTTTCAAATATTGTATTATCAGCAGTCTGTTGCGCATTTGATGTGGACTGTGCATGCAAGGTTTTAACTCATAAATTTTATGGAATCACTCAGCCCCAGGCACATTGATGCGGTTGTTGTTTTGCAAGTAATAAGTGTCTTGTTGCGTGTGTGTGTGAGTGTGTGTGCACACACGTGTGTTTGTGTTTTTTTGTGTTTGACAGCTGTGTTGTCTCATAAACAGGAAGGATGTGTCTTCTCTGTGTAGAGACATCAAAATAGATAGCGGGAGTAAGTGTGTGTGTGTGTGTGTGTGTGTGTGTGTGTGTGTGTGTGTGCGTATGTGAGCGAGAGAGCGAGATCAACTGCACAGATAAGAACTGAGAGCTTTCCAGTTAGATCTTGCCTTTCAGATGTTTCTCTGAGCCAGCTGTAACACAGCCACACCCAAAACAACCCCAGCACCACTGACTAAGATCAACAGTTTGTCATTTTTATTTTAACCCAAATCCCAGCATCTTTTAAAAGGCCTTTTGTTTACCTTTTGCTTCATTGGTATTATAAATAAGAATTGTTTTTAACTGACCGGGGTAAACAAAGGTCAGGCAAAAGACAGTGATATATGTGAGAATGCATGTGTTCACATGATGGAGTGTCCAAATATGTGTTTGACTGATTAGAACTATGCAGCTTAACTGAGTACACACACACACACACACACACACACAGAGTTGATTCAGTATCCAGGCAACACCACTGACCATCTCCTGATGAAATGCCGACAAGACCCACTCCTAATCAGCCAATCAGATTCAATGTGTATCAGCTTGGTCTCGGGAGCCAGTCAGCATTGATTAATTACTCATTAGTTCATTGAAATATACTAATGGAGTAACTTAGGTTTAGGTAAATGTAATTTGTGAGTGGATAGAAACTAGCAGAATATTTATGATGTATGGAAGAAAGAACAGCAGTTGTTCACAAGCTAATATTAGACATATGATCTATCAATGAATGTAAGACTAACCTATTTTTCTGCTCCTCTTTAGCTTATAGCACCTGTCAGTGTGGTTACATGGTCAAATGGCTTTGGACTATAAATCTTGATGACCCAGTATGACTCTCTCTTCTCATGGGCTGATTTTAGGCATTTTTATGGCATACTGTAACAGTTAGCCAGTTCTAAATTCAATCAGTGCAGTTAGTGGTTTCCATGGAACTAGTCCTTACAAAAGTAATAGATTACTATGTATATTATCTTTTTTTTTTCTTTCATCTTTAGTTAGCCTATTGTTTTTAGTTACACTCTGTCATACATTGAGTAATTGCTATGCTAGATCATTTACTGTGTTAGGGTTAGAATATGGAAGTGATTATGTGAAGATACTGACCAACTGGATGTATATGTGTGTCGTTATGTAGGCTATCTGTGTATCTGTGTGCTTGTGTGGTTGCCTAAAGTAGAATGCAGTACAAAATCACAGGACTGTACATGCCTGTGTCTACCATGTGGAATTTAACATTTGAGTGGAAAAAAGAAACTCATCTTAAAAGGGCATGGGCTTGCGATAGAGCAAAGCTCCAGGCCGAGCTGCACAGATCTGCTCATATAAGCAAATGACTGTCTACATGTGTTAATACTGTTAGATTAAATGCTCTGCCTCCCGTCATCTCAAGTGCTCTTCTCTTTGATGATGGAACATTGCTCCAAAGGCCTATCTAGTGCCATGAGTGTCGGTGTGTATCTGTGCGTGTCCAAGACCGGGCTACTGCAACACTGCTTTATTGACACACGGACACATAACACACACACACACCAGTCTCTGAGGTGTTGTTTGAAGTCCCTGGGACATCAGGGATGTAACGAATGGATGGATGCTGTGAGTGTGTGCGCACGCTTGGACACTTAAACATGTGTTTAAGTAAGAATGTGTTCTTGCATCCATTTTTTATCCTATATTTGCCCAGGGTAATGCTTGTTTTTTTTCCAGCGGGACCCTGCCACTGCTGGCCACTGAAGCAGTTGGGGATTAAGTGCCTTGCTAAACGGAAAAAACAACAATAGTTGTCGAAGGAGGGGAGAGCGTTGCTTATTCACTTTATTTCACTTTCACTACATTTTCCCAGCTAGTCCGGGGATTTGAACCGGTGACCTCCTGGACACAAGCTTGCTTCTCTACCCTCTAGGCTAGTGCCGCCCCCACATGTATGTACAGTATAAGGTGAGGTGTTGGTTTATATGGCATGTGAACATAATGCGTCTCTCTCCCCTCAGGGCGGTCGGTTCCGCGGTCTGACCATGGGCTTCCCTCCTCTCCCACAACGCTCCTCAGCCCGACGCTCCTTTGGACGCTCCAAACGCCTCAGCCTGGCCCGCTCCCTGGACGACCTGGAGGTAGGATCGTATACACGCATACATGCACACATGCAATCATACACGCATACACACACACACACACACACACACACACACACATATAGGAACACAACAACCTGGCAACTAGAGCATCCCAGTAACTTGAAAGTTATTGGGATGCTCGGCGTAGTCTGACCACAGTGTTATTGTCACATTTGAGCCACACGTGCACCATCCATCTCTAATAATAGCTGCTCACCGCACATCATACATCCTCACATGACACGTGAAGCGCCGAGCCCTTCTCTCACATCACCTTGGTAACATACACACAGTCATGTGGACAGAGCCTGCCTATACAGAGCGCCATAACAGCAGAGTGAATATTTCATTTGTCATATCTGTGAGTTATGGGCTACTAGGGTTATAGGGTTATAGGTTTGGGTTAAGGTTGCCACACAGCTTTGATAGTTGGGGATTGCTTGACATTAAGGTTGACTGAGGTTACTATTGCATGTATGTAGCCATACATCTAGTCATAGAAGTTCCACATTTTCTGCTGAGTGCATGCAGTATTGCTGCATTTTTGCGCGACTTGATTGGAAAATTGAACTTTTGTTCTCTTAGCTGCAAGGAATGACCTGGCAACGAGTCATTTGAGAGACATGGGTTTCGCCTAACAATATGCCTATTTAGTTCAACAGAAAGATACTGGATGGGGATTGCTGTCATGGTTACTACTGTAAATGGACTTTGTTTATCAATGTAACTGAAGGAATGGCTTGCACAAGGATATAATCATCTCAATTATGTTGGGATTAGAAAGAAAGAGAAATACATCACATTCCATTTTCTGCATTGTTTTTTCCCCCAACATTTTTCTATCTTAAGAGAAAAAAAAGAGTTGATTGTCAAACTGACTACTGGCTAATGTATTACAGTGAGATGCTACTGTGATTCTGAGACACATACTGTTTATTATTCTGTAAATGTGTGTGTGTGAAGGTCGGAGAGACCGAGGCAGGGTCTTGCTGTCTTTAAGGACAATGTATAGCAGTTGTGTTTGTCTCCTCTGTCCTCTGTGCTGTGATAGAGATCAGGGGAAAGCTAAATGTTTCCGCCGTTTAGTGGCTACCGGGGCACACAGGGAGCAGATAAGCAGATTCCACACTGTCGCTTCAGTAGTGATGATGGGGGGCTGGTGTGTTTGTGGAATGGAATGAGGCTGGAATCCAGAAATAAAGTTGTATTGTATTATGTAACCTACTGTATTTGGACTGATTGATTTGGAGTGTTTTAGAGTGATTTGGACACGGGAAACTAGCAATTTTGGAATAATAGTTAATGCTGCTATATGTAGTTTTTAGTTGGACAAAGAATTCTTCTCAATCAATTGCTTTCCTCGAAAAGGAAAAATGAATTCCTAGAAGATTGGTTGGAGCTCAAAATTAGCTGTTCTACTGTCACACCACATTTACCACTGAACAAAACATCCCCAGGCTGCTTGTTCATTCAGTGATAATTACTTTATATTAATAACATGGTTATAATTAATTTGGGGATTATTTTTGACTTATTATATAACTATATAACTATATAACTATATATATATATATACTATTTTTACTTCACTCAAAACTGACATATTGCAGTGCTGATCTTCATGTCATACTGTAGTATCAGCTGGATAGGTATGCTGAGTTAAAAAAAAAAACACAACATATCCTCCTCCGCCTCATATTCATTTTCTTTTAATCAGGACACAGACAAAAACAGCAAGGATGCAATAGATGAAAATATTGGTGCATTTTTAACAGACATTGGAATGTTCCACCATTTTGTGTGTGCGTTCCATACAGCGGGTGGACGTTGCTCTGTCCCACTGCCAGACCATCCCATGGCAGGGAGCTCCCTTCTTTTTTCGCCTCTGACCCCCTCCTCCCCCTCCCCCCTCTATTCTACCTTTTTCTTCCGGTCGTTAGGCCTCTTTCTCTTGCTGCACATGCGGTAATGTCCACAAACAGAGAGGGCTTTGTGTGTGGGGGGTGGAGGGTTGGGGGTGGGGATGGTGAGGAGGAGAGAGAGATGGTGATGTGGGGTGCGGGGGGGGGGGGGTTGTGGAATGGGTGGAAGTGTTACTCTGCACTTCTAATGAGCTCTGATGAGCAATGAACTGACATTCCACTCGTTAGTGAGGCTTCAACACACAAAAACATGCATATACACATATACATAGACACACACACACACGCGCACACACACACATACGAACATGCATGCATGCACATACACATACACACTAATTGCAGCCCCGAGTCAATAATGTACATGGACACATAAGTATACTATAATTATCTCTTGCAATCAGCGTACACACACACACACACACACAGACTCAGGCACACACACAAAACACACACATTAACAGACACAGTCAGAGATGCACACTGTTCTCAGCCATCTTGTTAGCTGCTCTCTTCTCAGATGCCATTTTAGCTGCTTCACTCCACCAGCTTTAAGACTTCACGCTTTAGGTCAAGTGTGTTTGTGTGTGTGTGTGTGTGTGTGTGTGTGTGTGTGTGTGTGTGTATGTGTGTGTATGTATTGCAGAGCTTGAGGCTTGCCGTTTGTCTTGTGATAGATCTGATTTGTAGAGCTTGACCATGACACACAATCGCAGACACACACACGCACACACAATGTCTTATGACAGCACTAAGGAAGGAAGTCAGACTGTACACTGTACATCTGCTGCCCCAGTTGTGCGTGTGTGTGTGTGTGTGTGTGTGTGTGTGTATGTGTATGTGTGTGTGTTTGCCAGAGAAATTCTCGGGTTGGATTTATGTTGTCTGGAGAACTTAAGAAGAAGAGAAGAATTTAATCATATCAATTACCAGTCCATGCATGCATGCTCACAAGGGATGTTAAACATTATGCAGTAAGTTTGTTTTAAAATAATGAGGTTTAAAACTATTGAAAGCTATTTGAGAACAAGAGGACACAGTCAACAGGAGGGGAAAGACCTGCCTCTCATGCAAAAGGCTGAATTGGCCATGTGAAAGGACGCTGACGCACACACACACACACACACACACACACACACACACACACACACACACAAACGATGCTCTAGTGGGCCCAGAAGTGTAAATACCAATGGCAAGGAGGGAATTGTGAAGGCCACTATGCAGGGAAGAAGTTTTCATCAATCATTTATTGTGTTCAGAGTGCTAAGAGTGTTTTCAATAATTATATCACATACATATCGTCGCTGTTGGGTGAAACTAATAAAAACGGCTTTCTTTTTAGCTTGACCATCATGCATTTTTTAGTTTATCCAATTGGGCTTTGAAAGACTTTCAAAAATCCAAGGCTCATTGGAAGTTAAAACATAAAATTCACCAAATTGGAGTTAGGTTAAGTTTTCGCATGACAACAATGATATGCATCACGGGGTGATTCCTACCAATTGAGAAGCAAATGTGTGTCCTCTTTGAAATTTCCTCGTCTCCCCACCCCACACATTCCCACCGGGCAAACTTTCTATTCTTGTGTGAATAAACTACTTAGACTACAAAGTGACCCTGGCCAGTGGACAGTTTGTCAAGTGAAGTTCTCATCTTTATTAGCCTATTTGTCTTCCTCCAACCTTTAAAATCAGTTACTGAAAACATAGTGAATGTACTCGTTCATTCAGTTATGAAGTGTTAATTAGAAACTTAAGCTACATGAGGGAGAAACAATCACTAAGGAACAATCCCTTGCCTTCAGACCACAAAATGGCCAGTGGACAGATGATGTTTTAATGGTGTTTTCAGACTCTGACTGTCACGCAGTGGTGAGCTTCAGCATGATCTTTTGCAGAATCAAGGCTGATTCCAACTAAAGACAGAATGGTTTCAATTTACTCAGAAGCTAAAACTGTTTTGCACATGATAACCCAGGGGCTAAACTGCATACAGATCTTATAGATTTTAAATCTAGGTCTCGAAGTAAACAATAAAGCACTCTCTGCACAGCATAGAAACACTTACAAATAAACACATGCCACTACACAGTAATACAACATGATTTAGTTCAGTTTGTGTTGCACATTTACATTTTACATTTTAGTCATTTAGCTGATGCTCTCATCCAGAGCGACTTAACAATGCGTAGAATCAGCTCAAGTTCCTAGATCACCAAAATTATGAGCAACGAATAATAGGAAGTGTAAGCGTCAAGGTCACAGAGCCCTGACCCTTGCACTGTTCCTGTGACCACAGCATGATTATGGAAGAGAGAAGTTAAGAGAAATAAGATCCAGGGACCTAGACATGTACAATATAAATCTTCCATGAAAGCGTTTGGCTCTACAACCGACCAGGTGCAGTTTCCCTTTGACTGCAGATATTCTTTCGATTTTGCTGCTGGCCAAAACATTCCTGACAATAACTTTCATTATTTTCACCTGCCAAAGCCTGCCAATTATAAACGAACTTACCTGTATATCAGCTATATTATCAATATAACAATATAGATGTGAGCGTGTGTGTGTGTGTATCTTTGTTTGTGTGTGTGCAAGTGTGTGTGCGTGACTTTTCCGAATGTTAATTGATTTAGAGTCATAATGTTGTCTTCTTCTCCATTGAGGCAAATACAGAGTCTCTTTCTCCTGGTCCATGGGGAATGGTGGGAACTCTCAACTGATCACACACACAAACACAAATCACTGCACTGATCTCAAAAAGACATGTGCCTGAAATTTTCCACAGCTCAACTCACCTTAAAGCAATATTTTATTTGGATAGAACATTTTCAATTTTTCAAGATGCACGCATGTCTGTGGAAGTTCAGGAGGAGTCATCCAGCAATATCTGCCCTGGCTGTCACCCCAAATAGCTGTCAGTGTCACTAATTTAAAACAAGCAAAATTAACATTCTTGCCCTGATGAGTCTTTAGGGTCGAAATCTGTTGGTGCTAAGCCATGACAATAAAGGCATTTTAGATTCAAAGCTTTAAGCCTCTTCCCTCCTTGTTTGATTTAGTGTACCTTGGACTTTGTGTGTACAGCTCAAGAGTTTACTTTCTTTTCACTGGAGGTTCTCATTCTCAGTGCTAATATCTCAGTTGTTTTATACAGATCTTGGTCCTGTTTCCAATGGGAACCTATGGACCTAAGGACTTTACTTTTTTCTTAATCCGCACCAAGTTTTGCTTCTGTAAGCAAAATTAGTTCTTGAGAAGTTAGGTAGTTGAAACTGAGGTGTTGTGTACAGGTCCTGAGAACAGCCAGTTTTGGTGGCCATTCATGAACCTGATAAAAATGTAAATATTCTACCTGTATCTATGTATGTATATGCATGTGTTGAAAACCTGTCTAAATATATTATCAGTATTAAAGCTGAGATAATGTCTGCAGTCACCTGTCCTGGGTGTTTTCCTGCCTTTCCCTGATGTCTGTAGTTGTCCATAGCTGCTACTTCCATGGTTTTGTGAAATTGGGACCTAAATATCTTTCTAAAATAAGTTCAAAACAGTTTCCAAAGCTGTTAACTGTGCCACAATATCGTATTGTGAAAATATTGTTTGTTCGGGTTGAATTTGGCTGCCTCCTGTACATTGCCATCTGCGAAATCCTTGCTGAGTCATTTATCAGTGCTCAACGTGAGTGAGGTGGTGCTTCACCCAGCGTCCTCTCCCCCGGGCAAAGCAGAGGACTTGGGGTGTTTGTGTGTATGTGTGTGTGTGTGCGTGTGCATGTGCGCATGTGTGTGTGCGTGTCACTCTGTGTCGAGGCATGTTGAAGAATGCAGACACTTCTACAGTTCGGCTAAAGTCTTCTGTAGACTGCTTTACCGTCACCACAGATCTCATTCCTAGCTATCTACTGGATTGTCTCACTGTCTCTCCCTCTCTCTGAATCTCTGTTTCTTTTCATGCATGTTTGTCTCTCTTTCATGCATGTTTGTCTCTCTTTCTCTCTCTTTCTCACTCTTTCTCACTCTGTCTGTCTCCCTCCTTCTCTCTCTTTCTCTTTGTTTCTGTTTCTCTGTCACTATTACTCTCTCGCTCTGTCTCTCAATCCTCTGGGGAAGATCAATGCTAAATGCTGCCACCGCTCAGTCCATCCATTTCTTCATCTTTTGCCTCTTTTGCCCCTCTTCCCCCTCCATCAAGGATTCCAGTTTACTCTCCAAACGGATGCGTGGGGCATACTAAGTAGATGACAGAACAGCACTGAGGGTAACACATTCACTCAGCATTGATTTTATGTGTGTGCGTGGGTGCGTGTGTGTTCCTTAATGGCAGGGGTCTCCCCTCTGTAGCCGTGCCTCCGCATTTGTCTGTGTGTGTGTGTGTGTGTGTGTGTGTGTTTCTCAGACCACGGCAGTGTGGGTGGAATAGAAATTATACAGGGGTGGGTAGAAAAACAGAGAAAGAGGAGGGGGAGAGCAGAGAGGCAGGGCAAAGGGAGAAGATAGAGAGGGAAGAGGAGGGGGGATAAGGGAGGTGGAGAGCGAGAGGCAAGGGGAATCAAGCGACAGCGACGCTCTGTAGCAGTTTGGAGCCTTCAAAGCCATCAAGCTTTCACGCTTTCTCTTTCCACGCCACGCACACACACACATTCAGCGGCTGATGACAATGTGTCCTGAGGGGAGCTTTCACATGCAGTGCTGAGGATTACTTGTCTCTTCCTTCATGGAGCCGCAAACTTTGAGCGTGGATTCTGAAACCGCCACTGAAGGAGTGAGTAACGAGCTTGCTGTGTGTGTGTGTGTGTGTGTGTGTGTGCGTGCGCCCTCTTTCTACACGCGATGCCTGTGTGGTCATGTAGTGGAATGTTGTGGTCAACCAGATCTGCGCTGATCACTCCCTTGCCTCATACTGTCACATACTGCATGCAGGCTGCGTTATACGATCGTGACTAATTGTATTAGACCAATTCTGCTGGAGCACATGCTATTAGTTCCAATACAAATGGATTTTCTTGTCAGCGTTGTGAAGCCTTATCAAGCCTTATCAAGCATTTGCTGCAGACTGTGAGGCTTTTACGAGTAATATGAGGCGTAATCAATCTGGCTAAAGATAACGGTTAATTTTACAGCCCTCTGCTCTTTTGATTGAGGTTCATGGGACAGTTGTTCAGAGGGTCTGTCAATCCATGGAAGTCATCCAATACATTTTTATTTCGGTTATGACAAGTTGAATGCACTGAAACTTTAGTTGCAAGGCCTATTTCTGGAATAATGGATCATGTGATCTGTGCCGGCCAATCGTCAGGCTCTTTTAGTCGCTGTTGAGTCGAAGGGAAACCTGTTGATGCTTTGGCTGTCTTCTGGTTCTGCCCATGAGATCAGCTGCATTATAGAACAACTGCAGCACACCAAGAGAGGGAAGAGTCTGTGATGTGTTTTTCTCTAAAAGCGTCTCTTTGAAGACGTCTGGCTTGAGTTCACGTGAATTGTGGAGTGTCCGATGTGATTATGTGGAACATCAGTTTTGAATGCCGGGCTATGCAAGTATCAGCCGTATGACCATATCAATTAGTTATGTCTAATCACATTGTGGCCTGGCTCAAATAGGAGTTGGAAATAAGTATTTCTTTTAATCTTCATCCCCACCCGTGCCAGACGGGTGGGGTTTACCACATCAGGACTTTTCAGATAGTGTCAGATAATTGGCCAGTCGCAGAACTGTGCATTAAATTGACTCTCAAATACTTTCCTGCCATTCTGTGTGGCACTGTGTGGTAAACTCCAGTCGTTTGGCACTTGATGAAGATTAAAAGCAATGAATGAAAGGATTTGCAAATGTTATTCGATCCCTTTTAATACAAACCAACACTACTGTGTGTGTGTGTGGGTGTGTGTGAGTGTGTGTGCGTGTGTGCTGGTCCCAGTGAGGTCTGCCCTCCACTGGTGGTCTATCTATCTATTTCCCTGCTGAGCAGAGATGAGAAACCTGCTAGCATGAGGTCATTAGTGCTCATGCCCATTATTGATCAATGAGGAGGCTAATCAACTAACTGATTAGCACTGATTCACTGTACTTTTTGATCAGTGGTAGAGTTAATGATGCTGACTGGGTTAAAAGGAAAGGATTTAAGAAAAACCAGATAGGTTGACTTGTTTGTGCTCTTCTTTACTCCTCACCTTGATGCTGACAGCAGAGGGCACTGTTGAGTTAGGTTGGATGTATGTGTGTGTGTGTGTGTGTGTGTGTGTGTGAGCAAGAGAGGGAGGAAGGGTTGGAGAGAGGAGAGAGAGAGAGAGAGAGAGAGAGCGAGAGAGGGAGGGAGGGTGGATAAACTCTTCCCTGCTGTAGAAATGATCTGTCATTTTTTAAATTCAAAGTGAACTAATGCTAAGTCTTCATTCTCTCTGACTCCATCTGTTATTTCTTTCCTGGTTAAAAGTAAAGCAAAACCGTCTCTTCTTTCTTCCTGCCTTTGTCTCTCCCACAGTCTCTCATTCAAAATCTGGCTTATCATTCCATCTATCTGTTCTCTGAAAGCTATGAACTTTTTAAATGTTCCTCATTCACAAGTCTTTTAATGCTATACTGTAGTTTGGAGAAGCGTAGTAATAATCATTCACAAAAGCATAAAACTGATTCCAAATCTCATCACATAGCTAAAAGATAAACTTCAAAGCAAAGGCAACAAATAGTAATTCAGCAATGTGCTTCTTTGTATTCTTTGTGCTTCAAACAGCATTCCAGGGCTCCTATTTTATTCCAAAAGCATAAATCTTATTCAGTGCTGAAGCTCTATCATAAACTTTTGGCATTCTGAGCTTTCAATTATCCTTCCTAAAATGATGTGGTGCAGCTTTCAAATATCTTGGAGCATCACCCCATTCCCCCCAAGTCAGAACATCCTGCTGAACTGAGCTGAGGGTTCAGCGCTCTTTTATCTTACGCTGATATATAGGCTAGGCAAAGCTAAGAAACAGTGTCGATGACATGATGGATGTGTGTGTGTGTGTGTGTATTTATGTGTGCATGCATGTGTAAAGCCCTGTAGTTGTACTGTCATTAGATACCTGCCAAAGAAAATATCTCATTTTATGTTGAACACACACACACGCACACAAGCACGCACGCACACACACACACACACACACACACACACACACACACACACACACACACACACACACATACACACACAGGGGAAACTGAGCTGCTTGTCTAGACCACAGGAATTAGGCTGGAGAGAGGGATGACACATGAGAAATCTCTTCTCTTCTCTTCTCTTCTCTTCTCTTCTCTTCTCTTCTCTTCTCTTCTCTTCTCTTCTTTCTCCTATGCACCCCCCACCTACCTCTCCTCGGGGTGTGTTTAGCCGACATTCAGTTTATGCTATCCCATTTGTCCAGTGTGGCGGCCCGGCTCTGCTGTCTTCCCCTCTGTTGATAGATAGATCATGGACCGGGCTTTGGCACAGGTACATAAAGTCCTTTCCCCTGCAAGCCTGTCAAAGACTGATGAGCTGTTTGGGAATTGAGGTCACACCTAGGAAAAGCCTAGACCGTTTTGAAATGGTTTTACAAGCATTTGAGGTATGTTTGGTGTAATTACACTAACCAAGCAAACATGAAAGTTTAAAGAATTAAGCACCCGTCTCACATGTTTTCTGTTTTTCTCAGGTCTGTAGAGCGTGAGGCTAAGCTGTTGCATGTTTTTGAATCTTTTGGGTGTCGCCACATCCTAAAAGGAAAGAGTTCTTAAAAAAGCACAGACAAAGGGCAACTTTTTAATAACTTTTATATGCTGTTTTGAAAACATTTACACTCGCCACAGTCTTTTGCCAGGTCCGCTTCAGGACTGAGTAATAAGCCTGGTTGTCATATAAGCCCAGTGAGAGAGTGAAGACAGAGGTGGAAACATTCATAACCACTTTGCTGTGGTTTTGACATTGTAAGGAAGAGAATAATAGAAATGCCTGGAACAAAAGGCTCTCTTTATGGAAAATCTCTCTCGCTTAAACACACACACACACACACACACACACACACACACACACACACACACACAAAATACAGTTTTCTCTGTGGTAACACAATATTATCAATACTTTTTTAGTTTGTCTGTGAAATAGAATATACGATGGGATGTACAGTATGTGGTGACTGGCCACCCAGATTTTGTCAATAAATGGTATAGAAAAAGAAAATATCTATGAATAACTGCATGATATGAGTCACACACACTCACACACACACACACACACACACACACACACACAGTCATTTATGTATTTGCCTACACCTACCAGTTTATGATTGAGTCATCACAGCCAGACAGAAGCATTAAAGTGCGAGACTGGAGGTGTGAGAGAAGTTTTCTTTTTTGCTAAAACAGGAAATTAGGGTCAGCTAAGTTTAGACTGAAAGCCATATGTACAAATTCAATTGCAGCCTTTGTGTGTGTGTGTGTGTGTGTATTGCAGTACCCAGCCCTGTCCTGTGAAGTGCCTTTGTTTGCTTCAACTGACCTTTTACCAAACCTGATGAAATTTCATTAATTCTAGTCTTATGAGGCGGACACATTAAGTCAATGCCATTAAAGATTAACCTCTCTTCCTCCTCTCCTCCTCTCATCTCCTTTTCTCCTCCTTTCCTCCCCTCCCTCAGCTCATAAAACTTGAAGCAATAAAGAGATTTAACTTCTTCTTTAATCACTGGAACACATTTGACACAGTTGAATGTGTTCATAGCTAAACCTGCTCCATAATGGACACAGTTTTGAAATGGAAAACAAATAAAATATGATTTTGAAAGGGGTGAGTAGAAGGAGGGAAGGAGGAGAGGTAAGGGCAGTGCTGTAATGTGATTGGCCGATCGACCTTTGTCCCCACCCCTTTTCGCTAACTGCTTCCTGATGGGGGCGTGTCACTATGGAAACGGAGCCGTGTGAGTCTGTGGGAGAATGGAACTTCCTAGTCAGTGGTCTGTCAGCTCTGTGTGTGAGGGAGTGTGTGTGTGTATGTGAGAGAAAGTGAGAGAGAGGGACAGAGAGGGACAGAGATTTGAGCATGGTATAGAATGTATTGCGAGAAATAGTAGTACATTACCGGTGAGATATATGTGTGCAGGTGTTTATTTATTTCTTAAAACTGTAGCAGATTTAGTTTTAGACTTGTTTAGTTAAGACAAATTGTAAGAGTGACCAGTGTGTGTGTATGTTTGAGTGTAACTGATGTGCTGAGGCATGGCTCCATCCAAGCCATCTGTGTGTATGAATATCCTGTCATAGTTAATTTCTGAAGAGGACATTAGGTGTGTGAGCGTGCCCGCATGTGTGTGTGTGTGTGTGTGTGTGTGTCAGGTATGTAGATTGAGCAGTCAGTGGTTTCCTCCTCTGTGAGAGGAGAGCAGGATGAGCCTGAGGAAGAGGCTCTCCTTCAAGCGGGTCTGGAACTTCAATACAGTGAGTAGTGCTCGTGCACACACACACACACACACACACACACACACCACACATCTATGCCTAGAACTTTTTACCAGGGGACGGTAGGGAGAGAGTCTACAGCTTACTGTACTTTTACTAGAGAGACGTGTGGGTGGAAAGAGAGAGTTTCCAATTTTTTTTTAAATTTGTTTTATTTATTTTTTGACTATTGCAGGAAACTTTTCAGCTACAGTGGATGTTGGATTAAAATATTCACTAGCTACTTTCAGTTTTTTCAGTGAGACTAAAGTGCTTTTTAATTATAGAACTGTCTGGTTGTTTATCTGCTAAAGTGCCAAGGCTGGTAGAGTGGAAAAACCTACCAGCCGCAACAAAAATTCACCAGCACTTTCCACTTTTCTGTACAGGTAATGACGAAAATGGGAGAGGGATGGAAGTTGGGGAAAGAGAGAATGTTATTCACTGCAAGCTACATTCCAGTGTTGTTCTGCTCACTGTTGTAGGGACAGATGGGAGAGAGAGGGCTATTACCTACAGCAAAGTACACATAGAGAAAGGGGAATCGATTACCTTCCCACCCTGCTAGAGGGAAAGCACTGGGGAGGAGGGAGGGGTGTGTGTGAGATGGATGAAAGACAAATGGAGATGGACAGAGAGAAAATAGGAAGGGGAGAGGATATGGGCTGTTTGAGAATAAACAGAGCACAAGGCAAAGTTGAAATGAACTGTTCTTTTTGTCTGGTGTTTTTAAGAAAGGGGGTAGGTAGTGGCGGGTGAGGGGGGGGGGGTCAGGTAAAGGAGAGAAAAGGAAAGAAAGAGCAACAAGAGCTGGAGACGGCTCCAGGCTGTTTCCTCTCCTCTCAAAGCCAGATGTGTTTCAGGGCCAGAGTGGGAGACGGAGAGAGAGAGAGAGAGAGAGAGAGAGAGAGAGAGAAAGAGAGAGACAGAAAGAAAAGAGAGAGAGGGACAGGGCTAGAGATTGAAACAAATGGAGGGTAAGAAGGAAAAGACAGAAAGAGCCGAGAGCTTTTCTTTTTCCTTGTCTCTCTGTGAGTCATATGGTTTGTACATCTCTCTGAGGGCTACTTGTGTGTGTGTGTGTGTGTGTGTGTGTGTGTGTGTGTGTGTGTGTGTGTGTGTGTGTGTTAAAGAGAGTGAGACACAAAAAAAAAACAGCTGAATAACAATGAAACAATACGCTGACTCAGTTTGCTATCTCCGTTCTTGTGAAATTAACTTTATTTAGTGTGTCATACTGGCAGGTGTGTCTATGTGAGTTTGTGTGTTTGTGTGTGTGTGTGTGTGTGTGTGTTCATGTGAGGCATTTGGATCAGATAGTATGGTGTTTATGTCTATTCCCTCATCTGCCTGTCTGACGGTGGCGTTTAAGGCCAGGAGCCAAGTCAAACAGACATTTGTCACCAGCTCCCAGCCACTGACTAACTAGGTTTCCATCTCCTGTATGGCTCTATTGTAGTGGAAAAGACTTTAGTTACATTCCATCCTTTGATGGAAGAGGGTTATTGAATTCCAGAATGCATCACAGGGATTCACTGTTCATTCCTGAATTCCACTGTCTGCACTGTGACGTCACAGAGGATTACAGAGGATACACATTTGAATTAGCAATGTAAATTGCATTTTTGAAAAAATTGGGGGAATTTGGGCTCCGATTATCTCATAAAAATTAATTGACAGTGGGTTTGCTGTTTATTTTTATGATTTTATGTAACTTAAATCATATTTCTTCTATAAAATTATATCTAAATTATATACTTTACATATAATTTAGATATAATTAATAATTTTACCAGTATTGTAAAGCATCTTCACTTGTGCTGAGACCTGCAGAGCCTCATTTGGCAACTTAACTGTCTTTTGGATTTATTCTAAACTAATCAGCTTCTCTCATCCTATCCTCTCAGAGTTAAGCTAAGCTGAAGCTAAGCGGTTTCATGGTTGCCAATCCTGGCAGAGTGACTCTGGTCTTCTCAATGGCAGCCACTATTCACCTCATATTCAAAAGTAAACATACAGGCACGCACACATCGAGACTGTTGGCGCAACAGCTTCCTCCTCAGCTGGAAGTGTGAGTGTGTGCAGTTGAGAAATCTGTGTAGTCAATTCTAAGCCACCTTTTAAGGAGAGCATGTACGTCAGTTGTTCAGTTATAGGTGTGGTCTCCTGTAGTGGTTAGTCACTGAAGTGTTTACAGGCACAGGAGCAGGCTCAGTAGACATGCTTGTAGTTCCCACATGGTCAGTGTTCTTCCGTATGTCAGTCATATTCCAGTTATTGACGCACACACACACACACACACACACACACATACACACACACACATACAGTTTAAAACGGAATCTCATTCCTTACCAAAGGTGGCAGTTACAGCTCTTGTGACGGAGCCAGGAATAAGTACAAACAGAGTTGTCTTTGTGTGTGTGTGTGTGTGTGTGTGTGTGTGCGCGCATGTGTGTGTGCACTCTTGTGTATTTGCATATGTTATCCCTGACAGCTTCTCCCATAGATAGACACATTTTATACTCACACTGCTAAGTGTTAGCAGTGCAGCTGCTCTGTGTCACATCCTATAACACAGAATGTCTTTTTCCAGGAATCATCGTACATGCACACACGCACACACACACACATAGAGGGGACATTTAGGAAACTTGAGATTGTTTAAGGAGACTTTTATTGCTTTTAAAGCATTAATATTATGATAACAGGGAGAAAGGACAGTTGTAAATTGTACCGTGTGTTTAGCCGTAGTTTGAACCCAGCACTCCTGACTCCATAACAGATGATGTAAGCCGCTCCCTTCCCACCGGCCACAGCTAGTAAAGCACCTGGGACCTGAACATACCACTACCACCCACTCTTAACTACACAAACGCACACACACTCCCTACATAAATAGGCCATCCATGTGGCAATTAGGTGACATGTGGAGCTGGGAGTGCAACATTCACAGGCTGATGTGTTGGTGAACAAACATGTACACATAACCCAGTTGGGCTTTTTCACTACTGATCAACAAAGTCACACTGTAACGCTACAGCCAATTCCCATTTCAGATTACTTTCATCTTGTCATCCACGGTTTAATGAAACATATGAAATGAAAACAGGAGGCTGTAGCAGGTTTCTTGGGTGTATAACGAGTTCTAGCCAGCTATTGGTGGCTGTGAAGCAGATATCTACATATGTAAAACAGTCCTTGAGGACTGAAGAGCCACATGTATAGATGCTGGTGTTGTGTATGATGATAGCGCTGTGGTTGGTATGACAGTGATGATGGGATGCTCTTTCAGGAGACTGATTGTTCGTACATGAAAAGTATCTGGTAGATTATATGTAAAACTGCTGTATTCTGATAGGATTAGTGGAGGTTTAGTCAAGGTATGTGTGTGTGTGTGTGTGTGTTTGCATATGCAAGCATGCGACCATGGGTGATATGTGTGTGTGTGTGTGTGTGTGTGTGTGTGTGTGTGTGTGTGTGTGTGTGTGTGTGTGTGTGTGTGTGTGTGTGTGTGTGTGTGTGTGTGTGTGTGTGTGTGTGTGTGTGTGTGTGTGTGTGTGTGTGTGTGTGTATATTACCAGTGTGAGTTTTGGTCATATGCCATGCAGCTGTCTTCTCTTTGTTAAAATGGGTGTGAGTGTGTAAGCTGTTTTCTTGTCCTTTTTCTACCTGCATTACGAACACATCACAGGATTCTTCCACCAGCCTTAAGAACAGTGATATTCTTATTCTTAAGTTCGTTAAAAATTGCATTCTTCTTTAGTGAATCCCAAGGTCTAATTCAAGTTATGCCAGCATCCAGAGACTAGTTGAGTGTAAAAATGAGATTACTAGTTAAACTGCCAATAATGGCCTAACCAATGGGCCCAATTAGGGAAGACATTAAACAATATCCAATATCTACCAATGGTAATTTACTTTTGTGCTGCTGGTATCATTTGATATTATTCATCATTGTATCTAAGGGCTGCAATTTGTTGGTGCCATCAATTACATCCATTATGTAAATTCATATATTTTGCATATTCATAATCAATGCATCATTTTGTTATTGGTATGAACAATGAATTAAATTGAATTAAAATAAATGCTGACTCATAGTACAGTACAGTATGAAAATACTGTAAACAGAAACAAAATAATGCGGTGCTTTGTTGACTGGGCAAAGCTGAAATGGCAGACCACAGCAGTAACTGCCATGTATGAATGCCTAAACAGAAAAAATCATGGTCAGGCATTTTGATGTATATGACAGTATTTAACTGAATGGCAAGTATTTAACTCCAGTTAGCCAGCAGGCCAGTGAGATAGCAAGCTTGCTTTCAATATATAGCAAGGAAACCTACTCAGCTGTTTATTTATTCATACTATTTTCAGATACATTGTTCAAAATTTTTTATTTTGTGATAGTTTAGGTTTTCCAAGATTGCAAATTCTTAGGCGACTGCCTTTTGTTTTCCAGTCTGCCCCAGAAATCAGATCTAGTTGGGTAGGTCTATACACTGAAATGTAACATAAATATTATTAGTAATAGATGTCATGCAGCATCTTATTTGGGTCTAGATTCAGTCCATAATCATACTATAAAGCAAGGAATCTCTGTCTGTATGTGTGTCCTTCGCATATCTCGAGAACCGTTCGTTGATTATATATTGATATTGAGAAAAAATCCTTATGATTATCATGATAATGATTTCAACTATATCGCCCAGCCCTAATAACAAATAACCATTAGTTACAGCCCTGTGTTGTATTCCTTCTCTAGACCAAATTCTCAATCAGAATTCATAACCACACACCCGTTCTGGGGTTTTGTGTAGAATTTCTTTCATCTGAGAAGCCCAGTCCTCAGTAAACGTGGAAACTTTAAACCTAACCATCAGTCATTGTGCTGCAATGTCATTTTTATTCTGCGGATCTCATCAGTGCATTTATGGTGGAACAAATATGGCCAATAATGGTATATCTATGAACAATCAGTACCAACAGACAATAACAGCAGACAATATTGGGGCTCTGATATATGGATAGATCCCTACTGCCAGTTGACTGTTGTAACAGAGTAAGAACTGCTACACTGCTTACAGAGTTTGAAAGCCGGCTTAAACATTGAGGCGAAGAAGAGGCTACGAATGTGAAGGTTTTCTGTTAGCTTAGGCATATACTGTGGGGGATGGACTTTATACTTCTACATTATGATTCTTTATTATGAAAAGACTGTATAGCATTCTCCAGCTGTATGCATCCCTGTATATAGGGGCTTGGGGAGAGAAGCAAGAAGAACGAGGAGGAATGGAGGGAAAGTCTGGAAAACCCCAGTCATTCCCTGCGGGCTGTCAGGAATGGCCAGGATCTGCCAGGAGTGGGGAGGGGGACGCCAGTGGAATGACTGAGGAAGGGGTTGAAGGAGAGGGGGAATAAAGGAGAGGATGATTTGAGGGAAGAGTGGAAGGAGAGAGGGAACAGAGGAGAGAGGGAGGAAATGAGAGATGGTGATGAAGGACACAGGGAGAAAGAGAGGGATGAATGGATAGGGAGGAAAGAGCCGAAAAGAGGGAGTTTGAAAATAGTGAAGGAGACAAGAGAGAGGGGGAAAGAGAGAGAAGAGAGGGGACTTGGGGCCTAGACCAGGGGCCAAACCGCTCCACCACAGAGTGCGTCTGGAAGTGATCACACTGGAGCAGGAGCTGAAAGGGGATGGGGGATGAAAACACACACACACACACACACACACACACAAATGCAAAAGAATGCTCTCCTACATACAAAAGACATCTCCAGCAGATGTCGACCACATGCATGCACAGGCTACACTCATACAAAATATCATGTCATAACACACACATCAGAGGGAGAGCACATGCTGTTGAGATGTGTGTGACTTCTAATGAGAGTAAGGAGTGGGGCAAACCACGGTTTCCATTGCTAATGTTTGTGCCTGTGTCGTTCTCTTGTTTTCTGTGGTGCTTCGACCACAGAAAACTGCCGTAAAGTCACATCAGATCCCATTTCACACGCCAGTGCCAACCTCTAGTCAGCCATTGTGCTAGAATGTGGTCCACCAGACTCTTTTACCAACCAGTTGGGGGGGGCGGGGTACCTTGTCATGGGATACCTCAGAGAGAACGAATGAAAATAAGGTGTTCAAACAAAAATCCCTTATATTTCATTAGATGCCGATACTTTGGTTTGAAATATACAAAATCAGTTTCTTCTGAAGTTAATTTTTGGGAATACTAGTATATCTTGGCCAAGTTGATGTTAGTTTGCTATTCCCCTCCATTGTGCTTCTCTTTGCTTTCTTTATTCTCTCATATTCCCTTTGCCAAACACCGCTCTTTTTTCTTGCTGTTCACCCCTCCTATCTCTCTCTCTCTGTCTCTCTCTCTCTCTCTTTTTGTGTTTTTCGTTGTCTCCTCCTCTCCCCTAGCTCTTTCTGAGTCACAGAGCTTTTCTAATGCAGTATCTGAGTTAGCTGCATTAGTGATATTTCTGCTGTGTGAACTCATCCCAGGTTAGCATGTCTGGGATAAAACTTTCTGCATTGTATGCAGTGTGTGTGTGTATTTGTGTGTATTTGTGTGTTATTGGGTGAAAGACAGAGGATGAGGGAAAGAGAGTGAGTGAAGGTGTTGTAATAAGTGAGAAAGTAAAAGCTGTTGATTAGATACAGGGTCAAACTGACATTGTGTGTGTGCCATGTGTGTCTTTGTGGATATGCTATTGTTAAACTCTATTCTTAATTGGCGAATGTGTGATATGTGAGCAAACTTCACACCTTACTGTGAAATTGGGGGCAGGGATGCCCCCCTCCCTTCTGTCTACCACAAACACACACACACACACACACACACACACACACGCACACACACAAACACAAAACCCCACCCCTTAGGAGAGGCTTCCTTGCAGAGCAAGCATAGCGAGTTCACACACAGATGATTTCACTCACACACAAGACAATGAATGTGGGTGCTAGCCTGAATGTGTTGTAATGTGAAAGTGTGTGTGGGAGTGGCCCAGATTCTGTGTGAACCAGTGTGTGTCTGTGTCTCCATGTGACCAAAGGTGTATACCCATGTGGCTGCCGCCTCTTGGCCCTAGTGTGTGTGTTTGTGTGCTTGTATGTGTGTGTTATCCCTGTAATGAGGGCAGATTCTAACCAATGTCTCTCTGTGCTCTCTTACAGTCCGCTGCAGTCTCCGATGGAGGTGAGTACATCTGTCTTTTTCCACATCTAACATTCTCTAGATTTATTTTATTATAGGTCTATGACCTGTCTTACTATGTTACAATGTTTATTTTAATCTCCACTCCTCCACCATTTCTCTTACCCTTGACCACAATCTGTAGAATTTGTTTCTCCCAGTTGTTATAATCTGTTTCAAGTTGTGTGTCATATGGCTGAATATGTGGCCTGTTGTGTCAGACCAGTTGTCCTGCACTTAAGTGTAGTGTCATGGCCACGGCCATGGTCATGATGGATACCCCATTAGTGTCTGGCTGCTTGCGCTAACTAAATTCACCCAAACAGACGGTCTGGTTTGACCTGCTCAACTTCTGCCCCACCCCTGTCTGCAGTACTGCTGTTGGCTGGCTTCAAGCGAAGTTAGTCACAAATGTTTAAACGTATTAGCTACAGACCAGAAGCTTGTGATGGCAAGTCAAAGATAGAACACACAGCGTGAGAGAGAGAAAACAGAGAAAGCAGTACAGGGAATGTTGTCCTCACTTTACAATGAAAGGCTGAATGTTTTTTGTGTAATCGCTCTACTAATTCCTACTAGTGTGTTCTCATGATACCATAACTTTGACTGGGATAAAACTTCTATGCTTCCACAAAACTACGGAAAACAAGAAAAACCACCAACCACTGTGTTACCACACTTGACTTAAACAGCTTTGTAGCAAATTTTACACAGAGGTTTTCATATGTCGGTCGGGTTTCCATCTTTGTTGGCTTAGTAAGTGAAGTAGTTCCATACTTTGCTCTTGGCACCAGTTTTGTCATCCAGTTTAGCTGGACTGGGATTCATTTTATTTCTCTGTCTCTTTCAATCCGTTCTTTTGACTTCTTTTTCTTTGAACTATTTCAGTCTACACATACACACCCTCTAGAGGAGACACTGACATGGAATTGATATAGACATTTTGTGAAGTCTTGAACATTAATAAAATTCAGAATTGAATTCCATCTTTCGCAACGGTATTCAAGTAGTATTGAAACTTTATCAACAGCACTAGTTCCTACAGATAAGATAGGTATCAACTATACACTAGCACAGTTCCTCTCTGCTTGTGTCTGATAAAAATGTCTGTAACATTGCCCATCAAACTATGTTCTGTTCTTCTCTGTTCTGTTCTGTTTTGTTCTATCTGTTCTGTTTTGTTTTGTTCTGCTCTGTTCTATCTGTTTTGTTCTGTTCTGCTCTGTTCTATCTGTTCTGTTTTGTTTTGTTCTATCTGTTTTGTTCTGCTCTGTTCTATCTGTTTTGTTCTGTTCTGCTCTGTTCAGCTCTGCTCTATCTGAACATGTGAAAGGTGCGTGTTCAGATTTTTCCACTCTAAACTTAGCCAACACACAGCAGCCCACCAATTCCCTTTCCCATATGGCTCATTTAGCATGTGCCAACGTTAGTGAAAGGTTTCTGAATTAAGAGAGCCCTAGTGTTGCTTTAACGCCTGCCATATGCATATCAAAGACAAGGGAGGCAGGGGAGAAGAGAGGAAGACGAGGAGGTGGGAAACAAGAAAAAAGGGGTGTAGCTGCTCTTGTGCAGGAGTCATGGCAGACATGTTGGCCGTTAGCTACAAAGTTTTAGGGTTGTCAAAAGTATCGAGTGTCAGCCCCTCCTCTCACTAGTAGCAGTCAGCTGGGTTGCTACAGGGTGGTGCCGACGAAGGGGGGTAACAGGTCAAACTTGGCGAAGCACCTAAAGGACCGACACGCCAGTCTATATAAAGAATTTCGAGAGGTTAGCGAAAGCTCCCGTTTCAACATCACTGAAGCATTAAACATTTATCATAAACGTTAACGTACCCTGCACATCATCCGTTTTAGTTTAGCTAGCAAACCAAACGTTAGCTACAGAGCTAGCTAACGTTATCAAGTAGGTTTGCCAGATGCCCGGTTTTCGACCGAACTGTCCGGTGTTCAGATGCATTGCCCGGGCCCGGTCAGAAGGCTCGACCGGACGTTGAAATGTCCGATTAAAATCTTTCTGTCAATAATAATCCACTAACTCTAGCCCTGCTGATTTTTCCCTATCATTGATGGGTATCTGTTGCTTCCACAAGCTAAAAGTGTTCTGATAGGCTGATGACTAGAGCAGGGGTAATCTGCTGTGTTGGTGGGTTTTTTGACCAGTGTGAAAGGGGCTTAAGTGTTGAATGAGTTTTATCGGGCCTACGTTATGGAGAAGCGTGCGTCCATCTGTCTCGTTTGCACCGGGATTTCCCCCTGCGTTGTCGGATGTTAAGGGACTAGTTTGGGTCTCTGTGTCTGTGTTTTTTTGCTTAGTTGCTTACAGTCTATGCTGCAGAGGCCAGGAGGCAATATGATGTTTCACATGCTTGTGCAGTATAAGCTCACTCACCTCAATAAAAAAGAACAAATCATGACGGCGATCGACACCTGTCAATCAAAAATGTGTTGTTTGATATCAGACAACTGATCTCAGACAACTTTAAAATATTGTTTTCCTTTTCACAATTTTTTTTAAAAAACGATTGACAATTCATTTTTTCCCCCGTGGTATTGAAAATGGTATCGCATATCGATATTTTCCTGGGTATTGTATCGAAGTTAGAATCGTGACAACCCTACAAAGTATAAGTGTTTATGGCCACTTATTCACACCATGTGTTTCTGAGAGAGGGAGAACGTGTTGGCAGTGAGTGCAATGGAGAGCTTAGTCCTCTTGCACATTTACTGTATTTACATGTGTTGCAGGGATCTATGTGGCACTGGTACCAGTGAAAAATGTTATTGGTCAGTTGCTCAGACTGTGAAGTTGGAGAATGGGTCACTAAAGCCAGAGGGAGATGCAGTAAGTGAAGTGTTACTGCTTCTACACACTGCAACTTGGTTGATGTGTCGCTCTATTCTGACCAAATTGTGGACGACGCGAGAGTCGCCGATTGCATCTATGTAATGGTCTTGTTTTGACCAAGAAAAATAAACTATTTATTTATACAAACTGGGTTGTTGCAGCAGCAAAAGTAATAGGATACAGCAGGGAGAAGAAACAACAGAAACATAGAATGCATGTGCATTATTATCTGTTCATGTTATCACTACATTGAGAAAGTGACGAGGTAGCAGAGGAGGTACAGGGAAAGTGTCATATGTGCCAACTCGTGTAGAATGCATATATGTATAAATGAGGACATGGGTAGTATTATTTATTGAGGAAAAAGACGTAGATTTGCAGGGTAGCTGAACCCCTGCTCACTCATTGTAAGTCGTTCTGGATAAAAGCATCAGCTAAATGTCTAAAAGTTTACCCATTTATTTTATTAGTGTATGCTATTAACAGAGTCACTGTAAGATTCTGTTATGTAGCAATGTAGATTATTCTTATTGAATGATTTTTGTATAGTATATAGTGTATAGTATAATATATTTTGTATTGTGTCTTATGGCATATAACCTCACAAGTTGAACTCTGAAACTTACAGACAAATTATTATTCTTGTCTGTCCGAAAAGTCTAGACAATAATAAGTTCGCACAGCAAATTTCTTCATATACTTTCTTGTTCTTTACATGTCAGTCAGTCTTAGTATGTGTGTGTGTGTGTGTGTGTGTCTGTGTGTTAGAGTAGCTGAACTGTATGCGGGCGGCAGGCCTCATTAGTCTCACTAGTGGCCTTCCTTTAACAAGCTCCTCATCAATACTGCACAGTTTGTGTGTGTGTGTGTGTCTGTGGGCACACGTGTCCGTGCGTGTGTTCAGGCGTCTTTAGTTCCCTCCTCCCTCTGCTTTGAATTATTCATCATCTGAAGCCCTGTGTGTGCTTGTATCACTTACCTATCTGGAGGCTTATAGAGGTATGCGAATGCATGTGTGAGTGTACGTGCACTTGTGCGCGCACGCTTGTGGCCCGACTCTCCCCACTCTCTCGGGTTGTCGGCTGGGCTCCTTATCGCCGACAGCCTCTTTCTCCTTGTCTCCCTCTTCTTTCCTCCCTGTTGTTTGCTCTCCCTCTTTCTCTCTGCGATGCTGTCAGCGGTGTGTGTATATGCCCTGTTCGGGACTGTGTGTTCAACCTGGTGTGCTTGAGTTTGTGAGGGGGCCTGGTTGGGAGAGTATGGATGGAGGGGCCTGGTTACCCCTCAGGATTCGCTATCTGCCCCGCTGGCACCACACAGGCTCCTACCAGCTCTACCCAGGTGAGGAGACAGATGGTGCTGGAGCTGATTTATTTCCACCTAAGGAAAATACAGATATTAACTTCAACTAAGCAATAAGGCTAACACATTGACAGCTGGAGGCTTTTGGTGTGAATATCTTTTTAATTTGTTTGACTGAAGTCCTTGTAAGGATGGTTGAAGGGATTCACGATCATAAGATTCAGATGGTTTGTTAAATGAGTCCTTTAGTGACTACCAACTGCTGGGTTGGAATTAAATTAGTTTAGCCTGTCTGTTGGTAGAAATAGCCTGTCTGTTTTTAGGAATAAAGAAATTGTTGGCTTAAATAGTGTGATGATCAAATGGTGTGGTTTACACTGTGTGGCGTACCTTTGCTCTGTTGTTTGCTCTCCATCTCCATTACAAGACACCAGTGAATTGAACTTTGACTTTAAAGAGAGAGTACAGAGCTAGGAGCGAGGCATTAACACTGGCTGCCTTTGGACTTTTTGTAGGTGGTTTGAATAGAAGGCTGAAATGGGAAAGTAATTATTTTCCCTTTCATCGTATTTTACTGGCTTTCTACTGTGGCGGTCCAACTTTGCAGACTCTGCCATCACTTAGCTCTGCAGGTAACAGAACACTCCCAGCTGAAAGGACCTCACCAAGATGGCTGATTGCCTTGTACATGGGTTTCAAAATGCAACCTTTCCCTAATACCTTGTCAAAACGGATGATTTATACCTTATAGTCAGATTGTTGATGTCCACAGTGCTCATTTCCTTTCTAAAATAGGCAGAGAGGCAGTTAGATTTGACTTTTGTTGCACTCTGTTTGTCTGTTTTATCCAGGTGATACTCTTGATGTTGTAGAATTGCAAAGACTCACTCAGTCCTGCTGTCTACTCATGCTCGTAGCCACATGTGCATTCTCCACCGTTTTTGTCAGTATTTAAATAGGGGTCATTACACATTTAATCCACTACATTTCACAGATACCACTTTCTCCTTCACTACATTTATCTACAGTAACACTCAGGCTTGCATTGCTTTGAATGAAAAAATATTTTGTATATAAGACAGAATCAGTTCCTTCAATTATGTTGATATTGAGGAGGAAGCAATCAGAGTGAGCCTACCTGGACACTGATGCTTTCAATTGCTGAAATAGGAGGACATCATTGTAAACATGAATTGTTTACTTGTGATACTTAAGTTCATTTAATATGACTTACATCAGTGCTCTTACTTTTTAATATGAATTAGCCTACTTAAATAGCCTAGTTCACAACTTTTTAAATTGCAAGCAGAATTCTGAAGAGAGGACGTCTGCTCTGGTCCGGATACTGTTCTTTCAGGCTGTTTCTAGGATTTGCATCTTCTCAGACACCTGACCAACCGTGCCATCCCTCTGGCTGTGCCTGTGTTGTGCTTTATCTCTGTTGAGCAGCCATGTTGCAGTTTATCAGGCCTGAAGCTTGGTGGTTATTATCTGTGTGTCTCTCTGACTGTCTGCCTCCCTGTCTGTCTATATGTTGTCCAATCAGAACATAGACACACTGAGATCGCCCTAATAATAATAATAATAATAATGATAATAATAATCTTTATTTATAGAGCACTTTTCAAAATCCACGTTACAAAGTGCTTCACAAAGGCAGCAAAAATAAAACTAAATCGGGTTTTCAAAGAAAACAGATAAAAACAATTTGGTGTATAAAACCAATACAGTGTAATAAAAGACAGTTCAAAGGAAATTAAAACTCAAGTAAAATCAGGAAAGGCTCTCCGATAAAAGTATGTTTTAAGAAGGGACTTAAAAGAGATCACTGACTCAGCTGACCTGATTTCCTAATACAGCTATGTGATTGTGTGTGTGTGTGTGATTCCCCCCTGAGCAGAGCTGAACAGCGTGGAGCTGCAGGGCTGCGGCAGTGACAACAGTCTGAACAGTAATGCCAGCCTGCCCAGCGTCCAGAGCCACCGGCGCCACACAGAGAGGAGAGTGGCCAGCTGGGCCGTCTGCTTCGAGAGGCTGCTGCAGGATCCTGTGGGAGTCCGCTACTTCTCGGTACCACGATAACACACGGCTGGTGGTGGCCAGCAAATGCACGGGGACACTAAGCTATGTTTTCATACAACTGTCAGGCAAATTTAAAGTTTTCAAATGTTGCAAAAAATAAAATGTGAATTAGGTGTGTTTACATCAGCTTGGGTTGAAGCAAATAAAGAGGCTACCTGAAAGTAGAACAACATCAGAAAAAACATCCACTAGAAAAAAAATGGAAAGAGAAGAAGGATTGGACTGATATTGGACACGTATATACACACAAACACACACTCACCAGCGCAACCAACCACTGACTACATAACAGGGATTAATAAATATCATATAAAAATATACATACACAAAATACACAATCTAGCAAAAGCTTTGCCAAGGGTTTTATTTAATTGCATTTACAGAGTCTGACCTGACCTGCTCTATCTGCTATCTATATGCTGCTTGTGTGATCTTTTTATTGTTATATATGTCTGTATACAATGCTTCTTCTATCTGTTTGTCTCCTAGCTGTGGCTAGGATATTATGGTCAGGACACTTTTATCCTAGTCTGATATAGTAGTTTGTCTAATTTTGTTTTCTTGTTTTTGACGTACTAACTTTTGAATAATTCTTTGTGCTGCAGGAGTTTCTAAAGAAAGAGTTCAGTGAAGAGAATATCCTGTTCTGGCAGGCTTGTGAGTTCTTCAGCCATGTCCCTGAGAATGACAAGAAGCAGGTAACAGACACACACACACACACACATATGGTATAATCACATTTATGCATCCATACTTCACACCCCTGTTGTGATGCATAAGGAATATTACAGTATGTGTTAGAATCTGCTTTTCTCCCACACCTGTCTTCTCTCTCACTCTGTCTCTCTCTCACTCTCCAACTCACACTGAAACATCCATCCCCATCTCCTCTTACTCTTTACTTTTGTCCTTGTCCCTCTTCATCCCTTCCTAAATGCCTCTCCCTCCCTCTGTCTCCCCTCTTGTCCTTCATGCTGACCTCCTCCAGTTATCTCAGCGTGCCAGGGAGATCTACAACAGCTTCCTGTCCAGTAAAGCCACAACACCGGTCAACATCGACAGCCAGGCCCAGCTCGCCGATGACATCCTCAACGCCCCCCGACCCGACATGTTTAAGGAGCAGCAACTGCAGGTAGTGTATACACAAACACACACTCAGAAACATGTCGAATTTATAATTGGCAACTCCAAGTGATGAGCGGTCACTCTCAAACAGGACTTTAGAGATTGTAAGCAGGTAATTTAAACCTATAGGGCTGGGTGACCAAACATTTACCTCGATAACGATAATTGAAACAATAATTCATTTAACAGTTTTTACCTTGGTGCACAAATATTGCATTCTGCATTAGTGTCATTGCCATTAGTGTCGTTAGCATTGGCCAAACTATCCATCTATCTTGCCTCAATCTAGTTCTAACTAAAATATTTACCAGCAAAAAATATTTTTTTCTCACACAGTTGCAAACACATTGTGATACGAACACTGGGCGATCATAATAAATAAGAAATTTGACAATAAAGTTATATTGTATCATACCAAGGTGGGAATTAGGTCGGTAATAGATTTGTAGTGTTGGTTTCGGTAAATTTTCGGTATACCGTCCAGCCCTATTGAAAACCCTTCATTATCTTTAAAATCATTTGCAAAAGCCTGGGTAGCCCAGACAGCAGAGTATCAGACTTTGAGGCAGCAGGATGGCCCAGCTTTTAGAGAGATCGACCCGAGTTCAAGCTCCTTTACAGGAAAGCACCGCCCTGCTAATGTGTCCTTGAGCAAGACACTGAATCCCTGCCAGCTCCATAATGCTCCATATATCTGTTCTGCAGCTGACCTGACCTCTGATATTTTCCCTCCAGGGATAAATAAGGTGGCACATTATTGTTACTAATAAAACTGAATCAAAACAGAACCCCAAAAAAACTATTACAGCACTGGAGTCTCATACAGTATAAAGTTTACTATTCATCTTCATTAGCTTTCTTCACATGGATGTGAATGGCTTCTTAGACTTAGTGTGTTGTTGGGGGGAAGCAGCTGCTGAAAAGCTCCATTGATTTCAACAGTTGAGCTCAGATGTTCAAACTCTGATAAGAGTCACAAGGCTAGAGGAATATTCTCACCATCACCCTCTATATTTTTACAAATCATACACACACACACACACACACACACACACACACACACACACACAGACACACACACACACAGACACACTCACATCAAAGCCTGAGACAAACTTTTCCAGTATACCTCAGGGCTTGTTGAGATCTCGTGGCACCATTGACTCTGGATTTAGTGTCACACACACACGCATTCAAACTCTATTTCTCCCTACTTCTGTCTTTTCCTTACTTTTTCAATTTCAAATTTCTTCTTTCATTTTCTTTTTAAACATCTGCATTTTTTTCCCTCTTTCCCTCTGTTCCTTCCTTTCTTCTTCTTGTTTTTTCCTGTTGGTTCCTTCCTTTGTTCCTCACTTCCCTGTGTTTGTTTCTTCCTTCCCTCATTTCTTCCTTTATCCCTCCTTTCCATTGCTCCTTCCTTCCTTCCTCCCTCCCTTCCTTCCTTCCTTCCATCCCTTCCTTCCTTCCTCACTTTCTATTGCTCCTTCCTTCCTTTGTTTATTTGTTCCTCCCGTCTCTCCTCTCTTCCTTTGTCCCTCCCTCCTTTCCATTGCCCATTTTTCCTTCCTTGCTTCCTTACTTTCTCACCCCCTTCATCCTTTTAGATCTTCAACCTGATGAAGTTTGACAGCTACACGCGGTTCCTCAAGTCTCTGCTGTACCAGGAGTGTATGTTGGCAGAAGTGGAGGGCAGGCCGCTCCCGGACCCCTACCACATCCCCAGCAGCCCCACCTCCAAACACAGCACCACCGGCTCCGACCGCTCCAACCTCTCCACGCCCAAGAAGGTAACAACACACACGCACGCACACACACACGCTTCCCCTCTGCTGTGTCCTTTAAAAAATATTCACAGTATTGGTGTCAGGATGTGTCACATAGAAATGAACAAAATGATGTAGTATAGGAAAAGAAGATATTGGAAAAACTGATACTGGTCTTCAAGTTTTATCTCGACTGTGAAAACAAACTATCAAAATGACAACGCTCTATGATTTGAGATGAGAATGAGGATTACAAAATTGCTTTTACTGTTTTGAGATATAAACACCAAAATCCTAACTATTTTGGTGAGCTGGAATGATCCTCCTGGGTATTACTATTTAATAAAAGTTTCGAGTTTTGATAAAAGGTGCAGCATCTGGCCTGTCTGCTTTTATCTGTGTGAGTGCGTGTGTGTTTGCTCTAATGGGCTTTAATTAGGGTTGGGCATCAAGAACCGGTTCCAAATTAGAACCGGTTCCAAAATTCCGATTCCAAAGGAATCATTAAGACATTTTAATTTCGATTCTGCTTATCGGTACCTAAACAAAATTCACTCACGCTAGTTTCAGTTTCCGTGGTGGCGGCATGCACCTTTGGTTTGTAGTCCGCCAGTACAACCAACGAAGAAGAAGAAGAAGAAGAAGTTTCCTGTTTCTTAGTTATGCAGTTTAGTTGAGTTATGCTAAAAGCGTTAGCGATAAAGTCCGCTAGCCATGATGCTAATTTTCGCTATGTTCAACTCCATTGAGTTATGCTGAAAGAGTTAGCGCTCTAAAAGTCCGCTAGGCGTGATGCTAATTTTCGCTATGTTCAACTCCATTGAGTTATGCTAAAAGCATTAGCGATCTAAAAGTCCGCTAGCTGCAATCGAGTTTTTACTAAAAGTATTAGCTCTCTGAACTAATCCAGCACTGGATGGCGAGCCCAGCCCACAAGATACAGAACCTGTTGCCTGCAGTAAGAAGACTGTGAACTAAGGAACACGTATTCCACATCTACTTCAAGTGCGGTAGGATTGAACTGTACACACATACAGCTCCGGAGACAGACAACATACATACCTTTCTTCATACCGGCCATACCGGAGTCGGAGTGAGAACTGTGACTCTTACAAAGACTTTGAAAAATACCCGGGTCTTTATTGTTTTTTTTAATGTGCGCACAAGTTAGAAGTTTCTGAATATGACTTGTGTAAAGTCATATTTAAAAAAAAAAAAAAAAATTCTGTGAAATAAGCATGTGACCTGTTTTGACCCTGCCCCTCAAAGAATCGTAATCAAGAATCGTTAAGAACCGGAATTGATAAGCAGAATCGGAATCGGAATCAGAATTGTTAAAATCCAAACAATACCCAACCCTAGCTTTAATGCATCATTTGCTATATTTCTCTTTTGTTTATGTCTCATAGGAGGACAAGAAGAGCAAGTCGGGCCGCTCTCTGAACGAGGACAGCAGGGATGATTCAGGCGACAGGAAGAAGGGCATGTTCTTCTCCTGGTCCCGCAACAGGAGCTTTGGCAAGGGCCCCAAGAAACGAGACCTGGCCGACTTCAACTACAGTCAGTAGTTGTTGCAGAATCACTGTGTCTTGACCATTACATGTGTTTCTTTTGTAGAAGAGTTTCATTCCAAAACAAGATATCCCCTACTTGAAAAATGTGAAAATGTGTTTTTTAATACTGATCAATAAAAATCTTTTTTTTTTTTTTTTTTCCAAGTGGATATATAGTGTTTTGGAACGAGCCACTTCAAAGTGACAGGGGATTTTTAGGCTTTCCTTCTGGGTTGTTTCACTTCCTGACACCGCTGACAAGTGTTTTGTTTGCCAGATTTCGCAGGCAGCAATGGCCGCCGTGAATCCCAGGGATCCCTGTCTTCTGGAGCCAGTCTGGAGCTGGGGACAACAGGGTCAGGGAAGAATGAGGTCAGTCTGGAAAGATGCATAACCAAATAATCAAATTAGATATAATTTAATAGATATAAGATAATAATTGGCACATTGACACTCATGTCACCATGGAGCAGTAGTACAGTCTGAGTCTGACACATGCTTTATCTGCAACCCCTTCCTCTCATTTGGTGTATTTGTCTATTTTAAAATTACATTAAGCATAAATATAAACATTGCAGATGCAAAAATAAAGTCAGGCTGTCTTCATTGTGGATCTCATAATGTTAAGATTGCAAGGCAGGTTTGGCATAATACATTCACAATTAGCAATAATGTGTAAAATTGCATTAAAAATTAGATTGTTCTGTTTTCTTCTCTATCATTATGTCTTTCTATTTATCATGTCTCTCCATTTACCCTTCCCTTAACCCCCCATCTTTCATCATCCCAACCTCCCTCATTTTTTTCACCCTCCTCTCACCTTCTCTCTCTCTCTCTCTCTCTCTCTCTCTCTCTCTCTCTCTCTCTCTCTCTCCCCACCTCCGTGTCTGTTTTCTTCCTCCAGGGTGATCTTTCCCGTAGCACAGTCTCAGTGTCAGCAGAGCGCGGAGGTGGCAGCGCCCCCCTGAGGCAGTGTAACATAAGCCTGCCGGACGGCTCGTGCTGCTCGGTGCCGCTGAGGGCCGGAGTCTCCATCAGGGACCTGCTGCTGGGCCTCTGTGAGAAGCTCTGCATCAACCTGGCAGCCGTAGACCTCTTCCTGGTCGGAGGGGAGAAGGTACAACACAGATGGAAGTGCTGGAAACTTGGAGTAGATATGCACATGGACAGGGTTTCCTCCAGAAAAATAGTTTTTCTTTATCGATATACATCGACGATGTGGCTCACGTATGCAAAATCATATTAAATAATCAAATTAATGTTCATCTCAGTGAACTGAATGCTAATGTTAGGTGTGATGCCAAACAAAACTGAAATTAAAACTTAAATGTTTCATAACTCATTTTACCTACCATACCTCAGAGTTTTGAAATAAAATTAGCTTGTTATCAATTCATCCCATAATCACCATATTATTATGGTATGATTCCACTGAAAGACGCTAAACGATAATATTGAATTATCCAGCCTTATGTAGTAGTTATAGATACTTCTTTAATTTATTGTCCCAGTGTGTGTAATACACAGAGAGACACCTTGTATGTTAGCCAGTGTGTAGAGTGACATTTCACATATATACAGCACATACACTGAGAGGGAATACACGGATGCATTCAGGACAAACACACACAGCGCAAACTAAGCGGTCACTCACATGACAGTCACTGTCACTGCGCTGACCTCACATCTCCTGTTTCACATACCTCAGTAGAGGTGCGTGACATGCTCGTGCATGCATGTGTGTGCTCACCGGGAGTCAGTGACATCAAATACCTTAGTGCTGCGGGGATTGGATATGTATGCGTCATGACAACAGCTCTCTGTGTCTGTCTCTCTCTCTGTCTGTCTCTCTCTCTCCCTCTCTCTCTCTCTCACTCTCTCTCTCTCTCCCTCTCTCTCTCAGCCTCTGGTTTTGGACCAGGACTGTTTGACTCTGTGCTCTCGGGACCTCAGACTAGAGAAACGCACTCTCTTCAGGTATAGTAATATGAAGTCATCATCTCAGTCATCATCAGTTTTGTATTCTGGCTTTTATCAAATATTCACAATATCAAAATAAGGATTACTATTAAGCTTTTATGGAACTGATACCAGGAATAAAACTAGAGTGGATACGGACCCTCGATTACCACTAACCCCACTGCTACAGAGAACTCTATGGGAAATGTTTATTGTTTTATCTGTTGTCTTCTTTTCCAGACTGGACTTGGTTCCGATTAACCGTTCGGTGGGCCTAAAAGCCAAGCCCACCAAGCCAGTGACTGAGGTTCTGAGGCCTGTGGTGGCCAAGTACGGCCTGCACCTCTCTGACCTGGTGGCACGCATTGTAAGTCGCCCTGTTCAGTTCATCTGTTCAGAGAGAAAGAACGTAACAGACAGACAGGCAATGTAAGAGAGGAAGGCATCCTAATTTCATGTTTGTGTGTGTCTGTGTGATGCAGAGTGGGGAGTCGGAGCCATTGGATCTAGGTCTTCCTATATCCAACCTGGATGGGCTCAGAGTGGTATTAGATGTAGCAGACCACACTCCTGGAAACGGTAAGGAACACACACACACACACACCATCAACTGCTGTGTCTCATTAATAACACTCAAGCACTAGTCCTTGAGTGTTATTGCTGTCTCGTTTGTACCTATTTAGTATCTTTTTAGTATCAGTATCACTATACCTGTCCTGCTCTGCCTTTCCCTTTCCTTCATTTAACAGACAAACAGAAGGTCACTCCTTCTAAGAGCCATGTCCCGCCCTCCACAAGCAGAAACCAATCGGCAACAGTAAGAACCCAGTTCCTCCTTCCCATTTTCCTCTCGCTCCGGAATGTTCCATAACCCACCGAATGTCTCTACCTCCTGGTTGATGATGTCACGCTACTAAGTGTCTCTCTTGCTGTCTTCAATCACCCATGTCTGTTTGCAATGTGTTAAAACATGTGCGCAGGTGTATGATGTGTGTGTGTCGGGGAGGGATTGGGCTGTATGTGACTGCATATATGTGCACTGCTGGGTGGCCAAGAGGCTCGTTACACTCTCCAGGTTCCTAATGTCCCGTTATCATGGTCTGCCTGCTGCTGAATGCAACGTCAACTTTCCTTTCTGGTTTTCTGGTTCTCCTTCCTCCGATAATAAGACCACTGCACAGGGGATACAAGCCCAGCCATGTAGAGCCTTTGCTGGGTGTCACAGCCTCCAAAAGCTTCCTTTCTTTGTCTGGATACCTGGAAAGGATTTGGTGGTGGTTGCACTTTGGAATGCTGCGGGAGGTTTCTTTGTTATGAATGGGGTTTTACCTGATTGATGACCGCCTGAAAAGGTCGCTTATTGGCATCTTAGTAGATTCTAGAATAATTCACCTTAAAACAGGCTATTTCCCGCTTTGGGGGCAGTAGTATGGCTAGTAGCAGTGGAGAAGTCGTCTCTGGTGTTGCGGTGTTTATCACTGTTGGCCTACATGTCGGTGATGCTTAGTACACTGTTGCCGTCTTCAGTGTTGGACATTTTGGGTGCCTGAATGGAACACTTTACCTGCCTTTTAATTATAATTCATCAACCAGAAAATATAATTTATGATTTACAAATATTTTCAGTAAATGTTCCCTTTGGCATCTCTCCATCATTACTTGTTCCCATTGAATTGCCCCCCCTACACCCCATCATTACAAATTGTTCTCGTCTTTACAGTTTGCCCCCCTTCTCACCATCAACAACACTGGTCCCCCGTTTTTTACAAATTGACCCCTTCCTCCCTGTCATTCCTTGTCCCCATACCAACACCATCATGTCCCTTGACCGTCTGGGCTCTAATGGCCCGCTCCGCTCTCCTTGTGGCACCCAGGGGGAGGACAGGCCGTCAGGGAAAGCCGGCTCGGCCCATCCCCATGGGGAGAACGGCAAGGCTGGGCCCGGCCCTGACACAAGCAGCCAGCCTTTACCCAACCACTCTGTCTCTCTCCATAAGGCTCCGGAAAAGAGAAAGCAGAAAAAGATTAATATAGACGAAGCTGAAGGTAAAGAATAAACAACCTCCCTCTTTCTCTCTTTTTGATCTCTTTTTTTCTGTAGCCCTGTAGCCTTGCTGTTGTGGTCACACTAACCCTTTTGCCTGTCTGCAGTATTGCAGAAGCAGCACCAATGCTTTCAGAGCTAGCTAGCTACATGTAGCACAGTCACCTCCTCTCACACTGTATGTAGCTTTGACTTGTCTAACTGATTAATGCACACACTCTGCATGTTTTCTGAATTACAATGAATGTATTTTATTGTTTGCCAATGTGTTGTGCTAGGGGATTATTCATTGGAATTTGTATGGTGTGTGTCTGTGCGCGCACGTGGGTGCATGTTTCAAATGTGTGCACATGCTACGTGTGTGTGTGTGTGTGTGTGTGTGTGTGTGTGTGTGTGTATGCAGAGTTCTTCGACCTCATATCCAAAGCTCAGAGCAACCGAGCAGACGACCAGCGAGGTTTGTTAAACAAGAGCGACCTGCAGCTTCCAGAATTCCTGCGCCTGTCGCCGGTGGCAACCAACCAGGCTGTTCCTCCTCCCTACGACCCTGAGCCCACTTGCTCCACCCCTAACTCCCGTAACCCCAACAACGGCAGCTTCCCCAGCAGCGGTCGCCGGGGCAATAAGGAGAACAACAACGACAGAGGAGGAGGAAGCTACTCCCACTCGCTCAACGCGAGTCATCAGTCACAGAGCTTGGACTCTTCGCTGGGCATTGGGGGCGGAGGGGGGAGGAAAGTCAGGCCGCCTCCCCCGTTCCCCGGCACCCTCTCCCCCATCCACCCGTCCCAGGGCCCCCAGCGCGGCCTCCCCCAGGACTCTGGCAGGGGAGAGTCGGTCCAGATGCTGGAGGAGGACACCCTGTCTGACCTAACTCTGGTGGGAGAGGGAGACATTAACAGCCCCAGCCTCACCTATGTAACTCCCTCTGCCCTACCGTCCAAACCCCACCCCCGACCCCAACAACAAGCACAGGACGATCGGCCCAGCTCAGGTACTTCCCCCGTGTGAACTCTGAACTTTTTGACCTTTCATCTTGTGAACTTTCACCTCTTCCTTCACATGGCTGTGAGTGGGATCGGAAACCTGCTAAACTGATCTAGAATCAGTTTGAAATCCCTTGTTGCCCATTATTCAGGTCAGACCGGGAAAACTTGCCTGGTCTGCGGATCTGTGTGGCTGCTCCCAGAATGCATCCTGCTCTCCTCCCTTCATTTGAGTTAATAGACATGTAACATTTTTAATTGAAGTCACTTTCTACAATCTAGATGACATTATGAGAAGTTTTATTCCACAAACAGATTAAGTTGTCAAAAATACAATAACTGATGTGAATAATGGAGCCAAGACGTTTCGGAATGTAACATAAGTGGATATAGTGAGTTGGGATTAAACTGTATGATGCATGCACTACTTTATCTTCTGCCCAGTACTAGCTGTTGCTGTAGGAAGTAAGACCACAACACTGCCGACCATCTCATCACTCATAACGTTAGCTCATTTAGCTATATGACATGAAGAGAGGAAAAAAGGATGCATTCAAAGAAACTTGTGTCTGTATCTTCTCCCTGGAATTTCCCTCTGTGGTAGGTATCTGTGTGAACCTTTGAGTGGACTTGCTGTGGATTTCTCTGGAGACTGAAGCTCAAGGACGAGCTCAGGACTAGTCCAAGAATTGGTGAAGACCGGTGCCAAACTCCCTCCTCCATCCCTAGTGTACAGAATCTAACAATGCACTTTAGCCAATCACAAAAAGAGACTTTACATGCAGACATTGCTTTTTATCTTTTTTCTCCCTCTGTTTATTTGTGTTGTACTTGGATCTAAAGCCTGTTCCATGCCACGGGAAGGTTGAGTTATCATACATTCCGAAAAAAAAAAAAGTATGATACTCGCTAACAATCACTAGCTATTCCAAATCCATAATGGTATGGAGTTGGATCTTGCGTAGTACTCAAAGCTTCATTAGCACACTTTTAAGTGGACCTTGCTTAGGCGATAAGGTGTTACTTTAAACTTTACTTGTTACATGTTTTGTTCCTAGTGGAGCAAACTGTTGTGCTGACGCCGAGCCTGACCTCGCAAATACAGACACAGGCTACCACCAACTCACACACATGCTCAGCTGTTCCTAAATCACCTGAGGACAGTACATTCTGTGTTTCCACCACTGTTTCTCTCACCTCAGGCTGTTCTCGTGCCAGTCGTTAAAACAGAACACAGCGCACACATGCAATCTTTCTCTCTCTCTGTCCACACGGCCCAGAAATTTCTGCACAGACTGTAAATGTGCAGCAGTTATCTGTGCATGTTTCTCAATCCTTCAACTGTCCTCTTTCTCTTCTCTCTTTTCTTCTTCTTTGCACAACATCACACAGCAGCATCTGTCTCGTTTCTTTCTTCTCAAAGGAGTGTCCACATCCATCCCCCTTTTTCAATCCCTTTTTTCGTGGTCACACTGGCCTCGCTGCAACACTGTCAATCACATTCTAGATTAGTCTCTCTCTCTCTCTCTCTCTCTCTCTCTCTCTCTCTCTCTCTCTCTCTCGCAATTCAACAATGTTTTTAACTGCTTGTCCTTGCAAGGCCTTGACCAGAAGAATCGGACTAACAAGTCAAAATGTTTCATTTTTAAAGGTTTTTACTCTTATTTTATCATGTAATATATTCTCAAGAAGACATTAATTTATCCCACACTCTTTAAATTTTACTGTGTATCAATGAAAAGTATTAATTTGTATATAGTCAACATTTTGAATTCACCATATTACTGTAGTCATTGTTGAATTGCAGCGCAGCCATGATGTTTCTTCAGTTGTGTCACCATAGAAATCAGTTCTACTCTGTTCTGTTCCATTAGGATTGACTGTACTGTCTGTAAATAGATCTAATAAATGTTCTAGAGGTTGAAATCACTCTGTAGAGCCTTGTGTGAACAGCCTCCTTTCTTTTTCATCTTAGACCTTCATCCATTCCTTTCTTATTCTCTTTTCTTCACTTCATCTGTAATGCAGCTGTGCTTGTTCTCAGCACTTCTCAGCATAGAGCTGCTGAACTGGGATCAGTGAGTGTGTTTACATGGACAGGGTATTCCAACTAAGGTTAAAGGTTAAATGATGAACTATTTATATGCATCTCCATATCCTGATTGTGACTGTCCATGCATACGTAAACCAACAATATTCTGATTATTACCATGGAAATAAGACTCACCCAGAATGCAAAACACCAAGAGTAAATTGGAAAAGGAAAAATGATGGAAAATTATTCATTATTCTTACTGTTCATTGTGACTTGAATGGCAAAATCAATTGTACATCAGCAATTCTACTTGGAAGTACTTGATCAATACCAGCCAGGAACATTTGATGGATTCATTCAGGCTTTTATTTTTTACTTGTTTTCTACTTCTGCCCAATTCACTCCATCTATCTGTACAACCTCTCTTCTCCCTTTTATCTTACTTGATATTCCTCTCCTTCTACTTCTCTCTATTACCTCGTTTTCTTTTCCCTTTCTCTCCTCATCGTGTGTGTGTGTGTGTGTTCGTCTGCAGGACAGGGCTTTTGTTTCGGGGTACAAAGGGTTTCAGGGGACTGGGCTATTAGCTATGCATGGGCTCCCCTCTGCTCAACGCCTTGTTAGGCAAGCTTTGTCATGCTGGGCTCTTTGGTAGCCTGCAAAACAAAACCAGGTTCTGTTTCCCCCTCATCCTCACACACACACACACACACATACAAACACACACATATACATACATACACAGAACTGACTGCATCTGTGTGCGTCTTTGCATCACATGATTATATTTTTCAGTAGGGGTTTTCATGAGAATTATCAATTATCAATGTTGTTTCTTGTGTTTGTGTTTCCCCCGGGAATGACATGTGACAACGGCAACGACTGATTGTATTTAACCAATCCAAGTGTTGAGAAAGAGAGAATCTTTGTATTTTTGTATTTCACTATCTACATACAGTACTGTGCAAAAGTTTTAGGCAGGTGAAGATGCTTTCAAAAATAATGCCATGAGTAGTTTTTATTTATCAATTAACAACATACAAAGTGCATGAACAGAAAAAAAACCGAAATCCACCCTTTGCCTCAATTCTCCTAGGTACACTTGCGCACAGTTTTTTAAGGAACTTGGCAGGTAGGTTGTTCCAAACATCTAAGAGAACTAACCACAGTTCTTCTGTGGATTTAGGCTGTCTCAGTTGCTTCTGTCTCTTCATGTAATCCCAGACTGACTCGATGATGTTGAGATCAGGGCTCTGTGGGGGCCATACCATCTCTTCCAGGACTTCTTGTTCTTCTTTTCGCTGAATATAGTTCTTTATGACTTTGGCTGTATGTTTGGGGTCGTTGTCATGCTGCAGAATGAATTTGGGACCGCTCAGATGCCTCCCTGATGGTACTGCATGATGGATAGGTATCTGCCTGTACTTCTCAGCATTGAGACCACCTCCACCATGCTTCACTGTTGCCTGCAGACACTCATCCTTGTACCGCTCTCCAGCCCTTCGGCGAACAAACTGCCTTCTGTTACAGCCAAATATTTAAAATTTTTGACTCATCAGCCCAGAGCACCTGCTGCCATTTTTCTGCACCCCAGTTCTTGTGTTTTCGTGCATAGGTGAGTCGCTTGGCCTTGTTTCCACGTCGGAAGTATGGCTTTTTGGCCGCAACTCTTCCATGAAGACCACTTCTGACCAGACTTCTCTGGACTGTAGATGGGTGTACCAGGGTTCCACTGGTTTCTGCCAGGTCTGAGCTGATGGCGCCGCTGGACATCTTCTGATTGCGAAGGGAAGTCAGCATGATGTGTCTTTCATCTGCTGCACTAAGTTTCCTTGGCCAACCACTGCGTCTACGGTCCTCAACGTTGCCTGTTTCTTTGTGCTTCTGCAGAAGAGCTTGGACAGCACATCTGGAAACACCTGTCTGCCTTGAAATTGCTGCCTGTGAGAGACCTTGGTGATGCTGTAAGACCACCTTGTGTCTTGTTGCTGTGCTCAGTCTTGCCATAGTGTAAGATTTTTACATTAAACTGTCCATGGCTGGTCCTCACCCAGTCTTATTCCTCCTACACAGCTGTTTCTGTTTCAGTTAATGATTGTGTTTCAACCTATATATTGTTGATCATTAGCACCTGTTTGGTATAATTGTTTAATCATGCACTGGACTATATGCCTACAAAATCCTTGACTGTGCGCAAGTGTACCTAGGAGAATTGATGCTGGTTTAAAGGCAAAGGGTGGTCACACCAAATATTGATTGGATTTAGTTTTTTTTTTATGTTTATGCACTTTGTATGTTGTTAATTGATAAATTAAAACTATTCATGGCATTATTTTTGAAAGCATCCTCACTTTACAGCATTTTTTCACAAGTGCCTAAAACTTTTGCTCGGTACTGTACATCCTGTCTCTCACTCACTCACTCACTCTCTCTCTCTCTCTCTCTCTCTCTCACACACACACACACACACACACACACACACACACACACACACACACACACACACACACACACACAGACTGCATGCATTCTTGTATGAGTGTGATGTATTAGTTCATGGGATTTTTCAAGTGTTTACCAGAAGATTCTGTCAGGGACAAAGCTGGGAAATTAGAAGGGAAAGGATGAAAAACAAGGATCTTTATATATGCACTTAAACCTTTCATTAGGAAAGAACATATCATGTCTCTTTCATGTTCAATATTTAACAATTTAACAATTTATTCTCCCATTTCCAAAATGTATACATTCATTAATATTGGCCATTAAGAGCATAGGAGAAACATAGGGTTTAAATCATAAGAAAAACCCTCATACAAATGTTGAGGAAAATGTAAACTAAATCTCCCCGTGAACAATCTCTGGGTGTGATTCATCGCTCCATGGGCACTTGAAGCCGCGATACGTGGGAAGTAACTTTTTGGGCAACTCTGAAGGGCTACAGAACCCAAGGAGCTGCCTCTTTATTGTTGCTTTAATTACATGGGAAAACCTGATTCACAGAAGATGTTATATGAACAGAGTTTTGGTTCTGCGTTTCAATTCACTGCCTCTCGCTGGGACTGTTGCCCATCTGCATTGGCCAAAAAAATAATTGCCAAGTGTATCACCGCCATTTAGCTTCTCATTTCAAATGGCACCATCTACTGGGTAGAGGAGGGACCAACTGATGGACAAAAAAGAGGAAAAAGAGGACAGATACAGAACCAGGACGAGGAAAA
The DNA here is from genome assembly GCF_046629955.1 of Centroberyx affinis. Classification (NCBI taxonomy): domain Eukaryota; kingdom Metazoa; phylum Chordata; class Actinopteri; order Beryciformes; family Berycidae; genus Centroberyx; species Centroberyx affinis. Next base: position 511,615 of record NW_027278828.1, on the reverse strand, counting down.
GAGGGGGAGAGAAATGATTTATTTTCTTAGAACTGAGCCAGGCCAAACTGTATTGCAGTGTATTACACCCACCAGAGCTGAGAGAACCGTGGAAAATGATGATCCTTGTTAATAAAAAAAAAAAACATTGGGATGAGAACAGCAGGGTTTAGATTGATGAAACTGAGAGGGAGGTCTAGTATATTTTTATCTCTTTGCCTCTACTTCCGTCTTTCTCTCGCTATCTTTCTTTCAGCTTGTCCAAATTAATTTCTTCTGTTCTTCTTTTTCTGTCACCGTCTGAACAGCCTGTCTTCTTTCATCTCTTTCCTCCTCCTTCCTCTCTAGCTCTCTCTGTCTCTCCACCAGTAGATGGCAGCCTATATTAAGAAGGGGGCACAACCTCCCTTCCCCATCATCCCATACAGATAGACAGACAGGCAGACACACTCTCACACACAAGCACAGAGCACCATCCAACCCTCTTTCCCATGATGTCATACCCAGCAGCCAGCATGGGAATATCTGTCACATCCAATTAGTTTGCTGCTGCCTCCCAGCTGGATGTATGTGTGTGTGTATGTGTGTGTTTGTGTGCCAGTGTGTGAGAGTTGTTGCTGTATCCATGGTGTTAGAACAGTTGGCTACAGGCTGGTCATGGCTGTCAAAGTGTGATATTTGACAGAATTTTTAGAATATGAATAAGCTTTCTTAATTTCTCGCTCTCTCGTTCACATATACTTGCAAACACAAACACACCAGGAGATAAGGAAATCTACTTAGATTTCTAGTTTAGTCTGTGTGCTCCACTGCTCCACAGTTGAATTGCAAGCAAATTCACAATATTTTGCTTGCACTTTGTGTGTGTGTGAGTTCTTCTATAGCAGCATCCCAGTTTGTGTATACCGTGTGGATTGTTTGCGGTGCCGGTGAATGTCTCCTTGTCCCTGTCTTTTTAAAGCAGCGTCTTCTTCCCCAGGTAAAGACAGAGACAGAAGGAGAGGGAAGGGGAGAGGAGGAAGTTTCAGGATGCCCAACAGAAGAACACCACCTTCCAACCCCCTGCCTCTTCCTCCTCCTCCCCCTCCTCCGCCCCCTCCCCCCCGGCCTCCTTGGTCACGCCGCAAATCCAAGTCCCCTTCGTCCCGCTCCAACCGCACAACACCCAACCGAGCCTTGGATCTGGACAAAATCGGAGCTGTCTCCGACTCAGAAGATGCCAGGAAACCCCGCAGAGGATCCCGAGATTTGCGGGGCTCCCAGGGTTCAGAGCTGGACAGGAAGTGGGAGGGTGTGGCCTTGGAACTGCGTTGCCGTGGCGGCAGGATGAGGTCGGCGGTGTACCAGACATCGGACGTGCCCTCCATGGTCACGGCAAAGGGACAGTTGGAGCAGGGTGAGGGTCAGGGTCAGGTCAAAGGTCAGGTTGACCGGAGTAAATTTAAGGCAACCTTTGTTTGAGAAAATCCTTAGCTCACCTAGAGACTCGTCTACCTGTCTCTGCCTTCTCTGACCAGACTGATGATCTCTGGAGCAATTCAGACATTTTCAGGGTTTCAAGTTTAGACCCAACATCAAGGACATCTTTAGCTGTTCCCTGGACCACCTGCCCAGGGCTCCTATTAGAGGACGACAGGCTGGTTTATCAAGCCTACTTGATTGAACTAATTGCATTCAGTGTCCGATTCTTTCTCAACACTCACACCTCCTTTCAGGATACCTGTTAATCATCTTCATGCCTGTCCTGCCCAAACAGGAGAATCACTCTAACTCCAATACTGCAGTTCTTTTGTTCTGTACTTGGATATAAATGTGTAACTATATTAGTTACAGCTAAAGTCTAGCTTGAAAACAACCCCCTAACAAGGAATCCTCAGCTGTCTGCTTCTCTTCAGGACAATCCACTGACACAAAGGTCTATGAGAGAGACAAGTATTACTGAGAGAGAGAGATAGTATCAGCCTACTCTTGTCAATTGTAAACCCTCTGGTATTCCCCTTTGCCCTCACTTGTTTCTTCGCTCATCCAATGTAGTTTTAACAGGTGTCATTACTAAAACAATTTATAAATATTTGATTAAAATCTCCTGAATAATGTAGATCTCTACTTTTGTGACACGGTCATGGGATTATTCATATTAATATAATAAATTATTTTCTTGAATAGAAATCTTGTATATTCATTTATTTATTATTGGGGCAATTTGCTAATTTTAGATGTCTCGATGGGCTTTGTCTCCGGCCAGCATTTGCGATGAAATTGAATTTACTACAGATAATGACAGCAAGGCTCCACTGATCAGAAATAAGCCGACATGAATCCCCGTCTAAGACCAGACTGCGTGCCAATTTGGTGAGTTAAATGAAAGGTACGCATGTTATGTAAGTTTAATTGAATTAGCTCCACTGTAAACAATCACCACTTGACGCAGGCTGACAACTGTACTAACTTGGCAGAACCCACGGTGGGTGGCGGGTCTCATTCCCCGCCTCGGCGGCCTGATTGTCGGGGAGGGAGTCCAGTCTGAGTCCGCCCTGCCGGCGGGCCTGCGCTGTTAGAGGCTATTTTCAAAGTGACCCCCTCTCGAGGGATTGGGGGAGGCGGCGCACAAGTGAGTGCGCAACACACACACACACACACACACACACACACACACACACACACACACACACACACACACACAGCTGCTCGGAACCATGACAGAAGATGACGGATACAGTTGTCGCGGAGGGACAAGTCAAGTTTAGAGATGGAAAAAAGGTGAATTCCAGTCATTCCTGTTCATTTTCAACGTTTCTTAAAGTGTGTTTCCACACCTTAGCGCCAACCAAAAGAATAGACTCGGTTATTTATTGTTTTCCAAACTTCTCCACAGTGGAAGACTCGGTGGGTCGTGCTTCGGAAGCCCTCTCCGGTCGCAGGTATGTGGCAAACCGCTTCTATTTTTATAACAAACTCTTTACTCCTAATCAACATTGGCACTCTTTCACAGTGATACAAAGACTAGTTTAGGCTGTTAATTATGTTGCATTACTCACCCGTATCATTCAATACTCATCCCAGCTGATTTTCAGGAATTAAACTAATCACAACCTAACTTGTCAATTGGACCCTTGGCTAAGCGCCACTGGAGCGCATAGCGCAACGATCACATATCCATGTTAACGCGTGGGGATATTGCGCAATAGCCTACTTCAGCAGGGTTTGATTTAAGGTTATTTACGCTGTTCTGACTTTGCCTCCCAACTAAAAACATAAGCCGTGACATTGATTTAGTTACACAGATGAGTGCAGCCAGGGCAGAAAAAGAGCGCGCGTGTCTTAGAAATGGAATTGAGTTTCACTTGAGATGCTGTAAGCAAAGACATTGAGTCCCTCAGTAGCATACATAAGCAAAGGCAAGCTGGACCATATCCTTGAGGAAATTGCTTTGCATGGTGGGAATGCTGTAGTTACTCTGGTGTGTGTGTGTGTGTGTGTGTGTGTGTGTGTGTGTGTGTGTCTCTCTCTTGAGTTTATCTTCAGCTGTGCCAATGGATTGTTTTAGGGTTTGTTATGACAGCTGTGCCACTATGGACATAGCCTACATACACACACACACACACACACACACACACACACACACACACACAGCACACACAGCACACACACAGCACACAGAGGGGAATTAGAAAAAAACTGACACTTTCTATTTTACCTTCTATTGTCATCATTAATCACAGAACTTGTTTTTAAGCCTGCATGTCTGTCCTCTCCCTGTCTCAGACTGTCTGTCTCTGCTGGTGTACAAGGAGAAGAAGAAAGGGAAGGAGAAAGGCCGCGGCCACAAGGAGAGGCTCAATGTAACACTAGAGGTACATTCAGTTCTGTAGTAGACCACAAGGTTGCTGGTTCTAATCTGAAGCCTGGTCACTCGGTCCAGGGGAACTGGACTGGTGATGGATTATTAAACCTCTTTAGTGTTAACTGAAGGGTTTACTGGTCGCATCCCTTATATTATTTTCCACTACTGTTATGGAACTGCTGTGACATGTAAACCTCGCTACGCCTCAATTGAATTTTTATTTTTTTATTTAAAAATGTTAGAGTTTTATATTGACAAGCACCACTGATCTATTCTATTCCAGGCTATATTATTCATTAAAGTGGTAGGCTACTCATCAACTTTGTACATAGGAGGCCCTAAATGGCAGCGAGAGGTAACTGCTTGACAATTTCAATTTCAGAACTTCAAACTGCTGCCTGAGGAAGAGCGCCAAGCTTGAAACACGTTGCAACTGAGTAGCTGCTTAAACCAAGCCCATATTTGTGTTCATTTATTGCTTTGAAGTGCTTGTATTTTTTCAGCACTATTTATAGCAAATAAACTGTTTGTTTCCCACCTTTTCTATTTTAGAACTTCAAAACTCAAAAGCAAGTCTGTGATGCTTTGTACCGAACGATACCAAAGGGATGAAAGAGGCAAATGATCTAACGCTGGTGAATCCATATTTCTCAGGCTGGAGTGTTCAGTTCAGGAGAGTTTGTATTTTGCTCTTAAGCTTCGATTTGTCACTTCTTTAGGCAGAGAAGTGTCTGTACCTGACACCAGAATTTAATTTGGGCAAATAGGGCAAACCTTTGAGATTGGGGCTGAACTGATAATAGAAATCAATAGAATAGAATAGAATAGTAATACAATATGTCTCAGTGGAATGTCTTCTGCTCTGCTCTGCCAGGGGATCTGCGGTGTGGAGCCGGGGCCGGGGTATGACGGGGTCGCCTACACCCTCTCCATCCTCTGCCTGGGACACACTCTGGTCCTGGGCTTCCAAAGCCGAGAGGCCCTGCTGGCCTGGGACGCCCGTCTCCGATACAGCCTGGGAGAAGGTCAGTGGTTCGGTGGGTGTGGGTGGGACTGGGTAAACTAGGTAAGATACAACCAGGCGTTCATGTTTGTTCAAAGTGTGTGTGAGTGTGCAGTGTTGAGTAGCTGTGGGAGGAGGTGAGGCTGTGTGGGGTTGGGTTTTGGGTGCTGAAGGGGAAGGCTGATTTACTAACCTGCACTTGGTGAAGTAATATTTTGATTGAGATCTCTTAGCAAGCTTTAGGTGCTGTGCTGGGGATTCGTTCCCTAGTTATCACATGTACAAAGTTCTGTTAGTTTGTCTTTAGCGGGTTTGTCTTTGTACAATGTAACCTAAAAGTTTCAAGATCGCAGTTACAAGTATGGTGATGAATTCTCTTGGACAAAGCCATATTTCATCACAGCATGCCACCTCCTCAAATACTCTGCAGTCCATTGTTGCTGTTGAGCATTCACCAACAGAACATAGCCCAGCATGCATAATTCACACTCATACAGTACTTCCTCATTATCAGATCCACACATAATGAATCTCCAATTTCACAGGCTCTTAAATTTAAAGGGACATTAAGTATTCCCTGACCACAATCAACCTCTATGGGCAACCAGTAGGAGTTGCAACATCATCGGCTTGCCTCACCCCTCTGAGCCCCTTAAGTTATGGTGTCCCGTAATTGACACAAACAATAAAGCCACATTTTCACAATAGAGACAAGTAAGCTAGCTAATTAGAGCAGAGATCCAACAGAAACGTCCTGTGAAGATGTGATATATCACAATGCAAAATAGTGTAGTTATAAAACTGCTTTGTCATTTGCGTTTTCTGGTCACTCGGTCATTACATCTCAGCATCTGGCAAAGTAACCGTTGAGTCGTTGGTATTGATCAACAAGTCTATCAGTTCCCCGCAGATATATTAGGGTAATTTTGTGCAATGGGGCAGTAAAAATCGTACTAATTGCCCCTTAAAAAGTACGTTTGTAGCATGGTGTTGGGTTCTCTGTTGGCTTTCACATGGTTTAACGAGAAAGCCTTGTTCATGTAAAATATCTAGTTGAAAGTGGCCACATTCATGTAAGAATATCCTTAATCCTTTGTGCTGTGGTTGGCTGCAAGGTATGTGTGTGTAACTGTTGGAGTGTGGAGCAGGGTGTTGCTGAATAGGAGCGTGCTCAGTCGACTTTGACTGGAAAAATAAAGGTTAAGAAAAAGCCAATGGAGGTCAGTGTCTAATGGGGATCAGAGAGATGGCAGGTGGAGCTACACAGACAGACATTACATATTGGCCTTTGTCCACCTGTCTTAATCCACTGTGTCCGCTCATCCACAACTTTCTTTTCAGTGCAGAGTAGGTAGTGGAGGGAAAAGAAGAGAGGGGTGTATACAAAGAAAGTTCACATGGAGGAAAATGCCATCCAAGGGAATTAAACCCCACTTTATATGGGATAAACTTGTATATCACTTCGTCAGTTATTTGCTAAGGGGACTGTGCCAGATAGTCCCGCCCTTACACAAGTTATGAACTTTCATTAATATTTTTTACGAGTGTAACACAGTGTTCTTTAATGCCATCTTTCCAAACGTGACTTCTAAGAACTACCATAACTCTCGGGTCCTTTTTATTTTACTGTTATTACCCCCTCCTGCAGTTACCCTTTAGAGGCTTCCCCTACACAATGTGAGGAGTTTGCAATTTTTTTTTCACCATAAAGGTGGAAGATTTAAGGTTGAATATTCCACCCCCTGTCATTGAGACGCTTTGAGCCCATTTTATTTGAATTCCTGGAGGAGACGATCTTCCACATGAAGCCTCTTGATATTGTACCAAATAAACTGTTCAAAGAATTTTTTAACACTGTGGTGCCCAGCATTTTATTTACTGTTAACAGCTCTCTCCAATCCAGTTTTAAGTATGCGGTGGTTTAACCCCTATTTAAGAAACCAAACTTGGACCTCACAATTTTAAATAATTTTAGACATATTTCCAAACTCTTTTCTTTTTCTCTGAAGTTGTTGAGAAAATGACTTTCTCTCAAATAATATCTTTGTTGAATTTTAATAACATATTTGTTAGACCGCTTCGTAGCATTGAAACTGCTCTCCTGAAGGTTACAAATGACCTTTTAACAACTGATTCAGGGGATTGTGCAAATTCTAATTCGCCTAGACCTCAGTGAAGCATTTGATACAATTGATCACGTAACTCTACTTGACTGCCTTAAACACTGGGTGGCCATTTTGGATAGACCACTAGACTGGTTCTAGAGACACAGACCTTGGCTTTGAAAAGTATCATCTGCAGATTGATGGCAAATTGCAACCAACAGAGCTTAAAGGACTGTTTAATCATCATTATCGCCGCCATAAATCACACTGTATGCGTGTGTATGTGTGTTCATGCGTTTGTGTGTGATATGCTCTGTTGGTTTGTTTGTATTTTCCGTCTCATTTGTTGTGTGATTGATACTGGTCTATGATCAGTGATGCTTCAGTTGTCTTTAAGTCATTAGCAATAGTTAATGAGCATGTGGAACGCGCACGCACACACACCACACACACCACACATATACACACAAACACACACACACACACGCACTTGATATGACACATTTTCATCGATTGAAGGCACAAACTTTTACCAAACCTTCCAGGTTCTCTCACTGACTTTCTCCATCTCTCTGTCTCTCTCTCTCCCTCTAGTCCACAGGTTCAGTGTCAACATCCAACCAGGTACCAAACTGGAGAGTGGCCCCGCCTCCCTCCACCTGTGCAACAACCTATTGGTCCTCACCAGGGACCTCCCGCCGGCTGTCACTGGTCACTGGAAGTTGTCGGAGCTGCGTCGCTATGGTGCCGTGCCCAACGGCTTTGTGTTCGAGGGCGGCACTCGCTGCGGATACTGTGAGTAGTGGGAGTATTGGAGCGGATATTCAACAACTTTCTCCTGTGTGCTTTCCTTTGTTCCAAATGAAATAAAATCTGGTTATTCACATAGGGTGTGAAATTAACACCAGCCATGAGCCAAACGGTGGCTCCTTTTGGCTGTAGTTGGTCAGTTTGTCTATTCTACCAGATGGCTAATCTGGCAGGTAACCAACCGTCACTTGGAGGTTTTATGATTCACCAGCCACTGTGGCCTGTAAACAAGAAGGAAGTTCCTTGCCCGTGTTTCACATCTCTAATATTCTCCTCTGAGGACTTCACTTCAGCCAAACACCTCATTGGTTTGGCTCAGTTGTGACCACTAACTATGATATTGCTTCATCCATGCGATATACTGTAACATAAACTTATAAATTCCACTTTATTTGTGAGTCTCCCTCAGATAGATTCTCCTTTTCTTTCCCTATTGTTCTCTCCTGCTTGCTAGTTAATAGATCTGTCACTTAACACGTACAGACTAATATAAAAACCTCTGTGTTTTATTGCTGGTGTTCAGGGACTAACTTTAGATGGTAGCCATGTGATAAATGACTTTGTATGTATGAACCCACCACACTGTACCTATGAAATAATTGTGTGTGTGTGTGTGTGTGTGTGTATGTGTGTGCGTATCTGTGTGTGTGCCTGTGCCAGGGTCTAGCTATCCTCTGAATGTCCAGTTGATGTGGGCTTGTATGCAAAGAATGAGAGGCAGTTTTATGTTTTTGGGTGGGGATGTTTGTGTGTGTGTGTGTGTGTGTGTGTGTGTGTGTGTGTGTGTGTGTGTTCATGTCATGTATGCATGAGAAGGAAAGTGTCAGGGGGGAGGAGGTGAACTCTCACTCATCTAGCTAACTAGCCTGCATGCTGTGTTCCTGACCTTACTGAGTGCTTTAAAGTCTGGCAGAGTATGACAACTTGTTTGCTAACTCATTAAGCTTGAAACATAACTAATTATTATTTTCAGTTTAGTTTCTCTTTGTTTTGTGTGTGTTCATATACTGTATGTTTGACACACATAGACATAGACTAGGTGTGCTTTTGACAGTGCTCTTACATGGCCAGATTCTCTCTTCACTTTATTTTGTATTGTTTTGGAGCAATGACAGTGTTGGGAGAAAGTTTCTTTGTGTTCATATGCATGGTCCGTTTGTGTCTGGTTGCATGTATGTTTTGTGTACGTCTGTGTGTGTGTGTGTGTGCGTGTGTGTGTGTGTGTGTGTGTGTGTGTGTGCATCAGCCATCGACAAGCAGACTTGTGGCTCCTACAGGAATAACTGTGAGGTCCGGAGGGTCTGGTTTCACTGTTCTGATGACCAACAGCTATAAATACCAGCCTCCCCTCTGCTGGTCACTCAGCCAATCACGTCGCCTCCGGCAGCTACACGGCCTATCGCAGTCTTCTCCTTGACCTCATCTGCATATTACCCAGAAGCCTAGGGTTAGGGTTAGTAGAGAGTGGCATACTTGGCATGGCTTGAGAAAGAGAAAGAGTGACAGAAGGAGAGAGATGTGAGAGTCACATCGGCAAGTGACATGCCTTACATGCGTGTAAGGTAAAGCATGAGTATTACCTTACGTTTTTACATGTATGTGTACTTGCGTTGGACACGTAGGCCCACATATTCTGTGAGACATGCCAGTCCTCCGCCACAACACACCTTGTCTGCTACTCCATATTTTATGAACAGAAGGAGTGCCGTTTCAACCAGAACAGACTTTCTTCTTGGCATTTACAGAACTGTGGTTCTCTGTCTTATTAAAGAACTCTTTGCTCTCTCAGTTCCCTGATTTCCTTGTCTGAGGCTTTTTTTTATGGCCTAGAAAATCAGTGCGCGGTTTCCTCTGTCGTCTGATGTTGTTGTATAAATATATTACACCCTTGACCGACACAGCTCTCCACCCAGGCGCACTCTGAAAGCCAGCTGCACCTAGGAAGATATGATTTCTGGCTGCAGACTTGAACACTGACACCAGGGTGACAGCCTTTTTTCTGTCGTGCACACTCACACGCTCACTCACATACACAACCACATACACACCCTGGCAGCCAACCAACCAGTCTTATGGTATAGTGGCCAATCTTGCTGTGTTAAGCCGGTGCTAGGCTATAATCAGTTGAGCTGGGGCCTTGATGGATGTCTGTTGGACCAAGGCCTTTGGCTGGTTTTGGACAGTTTCACACACACACAAACACACACACACACATGGAAGCACACTTGCTCATACGCACTAAAGAAAAGTATAGTACATGCATGTCTGTACTTGTGTATAATAGTGTGAATCAGTCAGTGTCCCGGTGCTGGGCCAACGTGATAATGAGCTGAGGCCAGACTGTACTGTAATCGATGATGTTTGGAGCGGGTCCCACGTCTTAGCAGGACGGATGCTCTCTGGCTTATCAGGTCCGCACATCTTCATGTGACCCTGTAATACATACACACTCACACACGCACACACACACACAAATAGGTCTGCAGTGTGGGCATGCACCTACGGCAATAAATGGCCATCTCCAGAGTTTGGATAGCCTTCAAGCCTTGTGATGTGGGTAAAAGCAATTTAAAGCTGACATCCCCTGTCCGCAAACTTTCCATGCCCCCACCACACACACACACACACACTCAGACACACACACACACACACACATACGCTCACACACACCTCATCCAGCCACCCTGTTACCTTCCCTTCTTCTTCGTCCTTAGGTTGTTCCAGAAAGCAGAGGAATTTAGTAGTGAACTGAATATGTTGCACATACATACTGTAGGCTGTGTACACATAATGGTGTATATGGGAGTATAAGTGTGTTTGTACATGTCATTGAGTATTATGCAGCACTTGTTTTCTCAGACAGGGTGTAAGAGTAAGAGAATCCGAAGCAGAGTGGTTAACACCGTAGATTTGTATGGTATGATGTAATCTGACAGAGGAAAAAGCTGCTGTATTCAGTATTCAACATAAAGCATCCCTTTACTAGTTATTCAGTGATAAAGAACGTGATCTGTCTCTCTCAAGATGAGCTCTCATGCAGAGAGGCCAATGGGGAGGGAAATTAATGAAGACTGGGGCAAAAAGGGCCCCGAATGTTCATAACATAACCCTAAAAATGGGAATATGAGTGCGAAAAATGCCCTTGGAAAAAATTATAGAAAATGGAAAAGAAGTAAAGCTTATTTCATATCAACAGATCCTCATAATTCTCACACTAATGCTGGAATGTGTCTCTTTTTAAAATGGTTTTTGATGAAATTGCCCCATAAAGGCTGAAAAAAATGCTCCAAAAGATGTTGCTCTGGGTAAAAAGCCGCCTGAGGCCAACAATGACGTTTTTTAGTTATCTGTCAAGTGAGATAAAAAGAAAGAGAGATGAAAAGGTCCTCTTTTTTTTGTCATATAGCTGTAACTGCACAAAACAGTGAGTAGAGCGTTGAGACTGAGGATCTACTGCAATTCTGTTCAAGGTGCATCATACTGTACATCAAATCTCATCTGTATAATTAGTCGGCCTTGTCAATTTATCAAACGCCCTTCAATCTTTTCAGTCGTTCAGATTAGTCACCTGGAGATGCAGTTGTAGATTACAAATTCTGGGTCTCATACACTTATCAATTATCAATTGGGCTTATATTTTCATACTTGAAACTCTGTTCCAATTGTGAAAAACTGACTGAGCTAATGAAAGGCAAGTCAAGCATTTCCACTGACTCTAGAAAATACACAGTGGCAGATGAAGCTCATAGACTTCCATTATATTTATAGCTCAGTGATAATTCAAGCGAGGAACTCTTTTCCACTTTTCAATCGTTCAGCTGGGAGACCTAAATAGTGCTCTGAAAGCATACTTTAATAGCGCTGAAAGCATACTTTATAAGCACTTTTTTTGCACTCAAGCGCACATTTTAGCGAGGAAAATAGCTCTCTAGTTTGATAGATGAAACAGAGGTGATGAAATGGCCAAACCTGCTACCTGCTTGTACAGCACACATATTATTTGCTGTATTGCTTTAAGATGAATTTAAAAAAATGGCAATAATATCGCTATTGTCTCATAAATATTAATTTATTGTATCGTAAATTTCTAAGTTAGGTCAAACAACTTAAAGTAAAAATTTTAATAAAACAACACAGCAGTTTTATAAATCTCTTTCTTAGATATTACTAACCCATAAAACACCGCTGACTGGCGTTACTCAGGACTGACTCAGATGTTATCGTTCCAAATTTTTCTTTCTACTGTGTTCTGCTCCTACTTTCTCAGCTGTTTTGCTCTATTATTTGCAGCTAAGCCAATTTCATAAGCAACATTTTTTTCACCAAAAGCCTGAGTAAGGTCTTATTTCATGGCTGTCTTTCCAATGTCTCCGTGATGTGAGTTCTTAATGTTTCATGACTTTTTTGCTTGTCTTGTGTTTTCTTTTCATACTCCTGCCTCTGTGTGGGCTTTGCAGAAGGGTGGGGGTTGGATTGGTAGATATTTTATGTAACCTTTACAAAAAAAGGGTTGCTGCTTGCTCGCAGAATGGCCTTACCTTGGCTTACCTCATGGCTAAGGACAAGATTTCTTCACAACAGCCTTTTGAACTTCAATCTGAATGCTGTTTGGCCTTGCTCAATTTGTTTTCACTCTCTTTTTCAGCATTCACTTCATGGTAATCCTTACTCACCACTGCCTTACAACACAATATTTACTTCCTCACGTAATCATTTCTTAACTTTTTGGTGTTTCTTTTCTCACCTCTTCTTTCCCTCACTGGCACCTCCCAACCTCATCCTCTTTTTCTATTTATCCCTCGATTATTTCTCTCTGTCAGTCATCTCTGTCACTGATCGTGCTCTGTCTCTCTGTCTTTATCTGTTTTGTCTGTTTCTCTCTCCATCCGTTCCTCCAGGGGCCGGTGTCTTCTTCTTGTCCTGTTCAGAAGGAGAGCAGATCAGTTTCCTCTTCGACTGCATCGTCAGAGGCATCTGCCCCAGCAGGGCCCCGCATGGCCTCCGACCCGCCCTGCCAGGTGTGAACACACACACACACACACACACACACACACACACATGCAGGCACACAAAAAACATGCGCACATGCACACACATATACACAAAAGTGCACACAGAATCACACAAGAATTACCCATAAACAAAAATCCATCAAAGAGCTATGTGACTTTGTGACTTTTCATTATAAAGGTTTACTGGGTGTTTGGTGTGCGTGTTCAGTGAGTATTTGTGTCGGGCGCCAGTCCAGGGGAAACAGCACATGCTTAAAACCCCCAGGGGTCACTGTATGGATTAAGGGGTCATGCCTTTGTGCGTGATTTGTATGACATTGTACCTTACTGCTAACTTCACTGGCATTTCCAAGACAGCACATATGGAGACAGAGGACATAGTGACAGTGGGAAAGAGAACAGTTATATACAGTAAGACACATACTTAGGATCTGACAACTTTATAATACTCCTGTACAGACAGAGAAACATGCCCACCACCAGGGTGAGAATGTGCTCATACATGCATATATATATATATATATATATATATATATATACACACAGTATATATATGCTCAAATGTCTTCAGGGTCTGTGTTTGGTTGTTGACACATGCACTAAGTGAAATTGTTGAAGCTAAACTTTGGCAATGCATCCTATTAATTAGATGGGGAATGACAGCAAACATGGACAAAATCTACAGCTTCAACTTCTTCCAGTCCATTTCTTCTCCCATTTCTTCATGCTTAACAGCTGATTATATGATATGATTATTTGATGATGAGGTCTTAAATTCTCCATTTCAACCATTAGTGATGATGGCCAATATCAAACTGCGCTTTAGACTTTGTCACCCTTTAAAGTATAATTCTGGCCATTTTTGACCTGGACCATATTTTCCTATCTTTCCCCATCATACCAATTGATTTTGACCAAATTGCTTCTCTATAGAGCTACTTCCTTGCTTTCCAAGGTGTGCGATTCTCCAATACAGTTCTATAGGGATAATGAACACTCCAAAAATCAACCCCAAAAGCAGAGAAAACTTGTCTTTTTCAACATACTGATTGCTCGCTCTGTAATGAGACATACTGGTAAAAAGATGTAAATGAAAATGATCTTAAGTCAGGCCTTTCTTGTACAGTTTTGATGCTACCTTGGCCACTGCTTTAGCATGTCCTTGTTTACTCTTTGCCAGCAGGCTGCAGCTGTAGTGCAAGTAGCCTAGTGCAAAATAAATATTGAAAGTTGTCAGGACATGGATAAACTGCTATATACATGTCTTATTGCAGAGACATGTACATAACTCTGTAGTGAAGTAGTTGATGAGATATGCCTCAGAATCGATCAGTGTGATGGGAAAACATGAGAAAATAGGAATCAAGGTCCAAAGTGGCGTTATGGAGTTATGATTTAAGTTCCCTGTGTATTTTATCATCTTGTCAGCCAGCCTACGTCATTCTGCCTGTTTTAACCCCGAGACATTCAGTGCTGCAAAGAAGCTATAATTAGCACAGACTAGCAACGTTAGCAAACGTTAGCCGACACCTCACATAGCATAGTGAAGAAGCTTGGCATCTGCGGGTGTTAGCGGTTAGCATTAGCTGGTATAGGCCAGAGACAGAGATACAGGGGTTAGGTTGTTGACACCCATACACACAAACACCCTGACCCACCGCAACACACACACACACGCACGCACGCACGCACACACACACACACACACACACACACACACACACACACCTCAGACGCCAGGCCTCCCCCCTCACACCTACACGCCTCTATGTATATATAGCAAGGCATTAGGTGTGTGAATTGGCAGGGTTTTACACTAAATTGTGGATCCAACACAGATATCCAACAGATAGTTAAGGTGCCTATAACTTTGTCTTGGAGATGTTAAATTTACAAGCAGGCAGACCGGTTGGACATCTGTCATGCTAAAACATGGCAGTCATCTTAAATAGAAGGCAGATATAGAATAATAAATAGAATAAAAATAAATAATAAATAAATAAAATCATAAATAATAATAAAAACATGTTTTTGTGACATGAATTTATGATATTGTTGTTTCTCTAAAAGACCTTCTTATCCATTAAAATCCCCTTTCATACATGTAACCTTTTCCATAGAAGTCAAATGTGAATGAAAGCCAGACTCAAATTCCAGAAAATTGACATTATAGATATTCTAAGAATCTGATATGATTAATTGAACTTATTTTTGTTTCACTATATGTTTTTGGTTATCATGGATATTCAGTTAATTGATCAGTTTGTACATATATATATATATTATATATATATATATATTTGTATATCTGAAGTTTGGTCAAGAGAGGTTCTACTCTTTGTAAATTAGTTAAGTTAACCAATTTTTGACCTCCTATGAGCCTAGATAAGAAAGCGGAAATAATAGCCCTTTATCACAAGCATGTCTCAAAGGGCTTTACATACTATACCATATACACTCACAGGCAATTTAGAGTCTTCAGTGTACCTGACATGCACATCTTTGGACTGTAGGAGGAAACCCCCAAGAAACATGCAAACTCCACACAGAAATGATTGTTTATGACATAAACAACCCAATCCCTCAGCTGCATTGTATAGCCTCTAGGATCAACATTGTTTTATCTCTGTGGGGATGGAAGTCTTTGCTACAGTAACTGTGTAAGTTATTATATTGCGTTCCATAGGGAGGCGTAATGCTCTCTCATTCTCCGCACATACTATCTTGTTCATCTTGAAAATGAATCCACACTATAAGATTTTATTAAACTCGTGCCCAGAGGAAAGCATATTGAGCTTGGTGTGAGTTGGCAATATGAAATGTAATCACAAGACAAAGAGGTATAGCATCAAATCCTCACATTGCTCTCAATAGCGCCAAGGTACTCACTTCTGAGCCTCACTATTAAACTTTACTTAAGTTTGATCTGAAATGAGACAAGATTAATCATTTGGGCAACAGTTGATTCAGGACAGTGCAATTAAAAAAAAAAGTGCAATTAACATGCAATTAATGTGCTATCCTACCAATTATCAGTGCATCATTTACTCAATGATTCAGCTGAAGTGATGGACAGGTAAAATTGTGTGTGTGTGTGTGTGTGTGTGTGTATTTGTGTCCACAATGGTGTGCATGTGTGAGCGTGTATATGTGCATTCTGCATGCTTACACATCCTAAGGTCTTATGATGCTGTCATTATAGCTGATCCACAGGATGAACCAGGATCCTCTCCCCTGCTGTGTGTGTGTGTGTGTGTGTGTGTGTGTGTGTGTGTGTGTGTGTGTGTGTGTGCGTGTGTTTGTTTGTGTGTATATATGTACAGCAGATCCCAGTGATAACCCATCCTCATCAGAGGAACGGATCAGCCTGGAAGCATCAGAGCTGGAGAAGAGACTCAGCATGCTGTCTCACTGCAGCCGACCGAGCAGCACAGGTACATTAACTGTACTATCAACCACAGTACAGATTATACTATATGTCAATAGCCTGTGTGTAGCATGTAATTCATCAACACTCTGCAATGTAGCGGAGGGATAATATATTTTTCTCCTAGCTGGCTGTGAATGCTCAGTGCATTTGGATGTTAGACGCAGTTTGTCATGCTGCTTTGAGATTTGTAATGAATTGTAAATCCCTGACTCATCATTGTACCTTGTATGCGCGGCCTTGTTGGCCATCTCTGTCCTCACATAGGCTTAGTCACTGGTCTATATTTATAAGGCCGTTCTCGGAATGCTTTCATCGTACTTGTGTGTGTATATTAGTCAGAAATGTGGAGCTCATTATAGTCTGAGGTCCCAGGATTCATTTTTGCTCACTGTCCTCAAAGCTCAGCGTTTGAAGAAAGCCTTAATGATCTCTGCCCCCGCTGCACGAAAAACCCTGCAGAAAGACTTACACCTAAAGTAAACCAAATCAGAAAGGTTTATTGAAAATTGATTTCACAGGGTTGCCAAATAAACATTGTAATAAATTGGAGGGATTTTAAAAACATCTACATATGCATGATATACTTATCGGTTGGTGTAACAGGGTGCATGTATTTGAGTGAATGTGTGTCTCCTTGCAGATTGGTTTATAAATTACTTCATCAATAACCAATAACTGTCTTGCCCTCCCCAGCCTCCACCTACAGTTGCAGCACATCTGTTGCCGGGGACGACCACAGCAGCATTTCCAGCTCTTCCTCCAGCCAATCAGATGCAAGCTATGGCAGCAGACTTCCAATATGGGCAGAGCCAACAACTAGACCGCACCTCTCCACTGAGACGGTGTCAAGCTCTTCCACATTGACCAATTCGGACGACCGGCTTTATGCTGCTGTGATGGGAAGCTCCGTGATTCACCCGTCCTCCAAGCAGCTCCACCCTCGTGGGCTCCACGACAGCGGGCGGCAGAGCTCATTGGACAGTGGGATTGGGATTGCGACAGGCAGCCAATCGTCTTACTCTGGGAGCTTCTCGTCCTATACAGGGAGCCTGGACACGGCCAGTCAGGGCGGAGGGGAGGAGTTTGGCTCCCTGGTCAGCCTACCTGCACCTCCTCCTTCTGCCCCTCCCCCACCTCCTCCACCTCCTCCTTCTTCTCCTCCTCCTCCTCCTCCTCTTTCTCCTCCTCTATCTGTAGTTATCCCAGAGCACAATTCTGCCTCCACCTCCTCCTGCCACTCTAGGCCCGGCTCTAGCGCCTCTAGTGCCAGTTGTAGACACGGCGAGGAATACCAGATCCCCAGCCTGCTCAGACTGCGGTATGACACCCCCAGGAGCCTGCTGCAGAGCCTGTCCCTGAGGGACCCCCCAGCCCAGGGGGGCCCACCTGAACTGGACAAGGACAGGAGGAGCAGTGGGGGTGGTGGTGGTCAGGGACAAGGACTGAGCGACAGTCCCACAGGACCCTCTCTCCAGCGGGTCAGGGCTCAGCGCCAGGCCACGATGCAGCGCTCCCACTCCTGGGGCAGTGAGGCGGTGCCCTCTGTGGACAGTGCGGGGAGGTGCACACCCAGGCCCTCGCTGTTAGCTGGCTGCTCCGTTTGTGGAGGAACACAGGTAGTGGAGGTCTCTCACACTCTTTAGTAGACTATATGCTTTCAATCAATACATCAGTCAACCAATCAATCAACTATGTCGAAAGTAAGGGCTTGTATTGCTGCTCTAATGCATTTGGGTTGGCATGTCCAGTAAGAAATAGCACCTCAGCAGGAGTATATATAAATAACATGAAGGCTAACACCTGATGCATAACACCAGTGAGTCCACTATGTCCAGGGGTTTGATTACATCTTTTATGGGTAATACTTGACATTGATTCTATAATGGTATTAGTAAATGGAAAATATGCTTTTTGCAACATTTTCATTAGATTAGATGAAATTCTAATCGTGCTGGGGAAATTGGGTTAATCACATTAAAATATACAATCTAACAATGTAAATACAAACTAAGCCTTTGCAGCTTTACACTATTATGTAATTGAAGCTCAG
Source organism: Centroberyx affinis (assembly GCF_046629955.1). Taxonomy (NCBI): domain Eukaryota; kingdom Metazoa; phylum Chordata; class Actinopteri; order Beryciformes; family Berycidae; genus Centroberyx; species Centroberyx affinis. The sequence goes on along the minus strand of NW_027278828.1, from coordinate 493,382 downwards.
GATTAGCTATCACATATTGTCACTCCTTGCACCAATTTTCTCAGCTAATTTGAGACTGAACAGAAATTCTCCACCATCAAGTTTTCTGTGGCAGATTTTTTGTACTAGCATTTACATTAAGGATTGGGCATTAATTAAATGAAACAAAATGTTTGCAAATCATTATGCAAATCACTTACCCCAGCACTTTGTTTGCTCCCACAGAAGCTAATCTTTTCTTAATTCATCTGCTTGCATTTATTAAGCCCTCTGAGTGGAATATTTTTCGTACTAATGCACAGGATCTTATGTAACGATCCCTTGTGCCAATAAGCTAGGGTGAGCATCGAACTTAGGTTTGATGTTAGGGAAGGAGGGAAGGAGGGAAAGGGGGGTGGGGGAGTAGGGGGGTAGGGGGAGGTGAGGGGGTGCAGGTATATCACTGAGGTTACCAAGTGGGCACCTGCTGTGACAAACGTTGTACTGAATTAGCCTTGTGACTCCGCCAGGACACACCGCTGTAAATTCTGGCATCCCAGAGCAAGCCCTCATGTCGTTTTTTTCCCTCTCAATAAGCAACAAAAATCAAGACCTCACCCACATATTTCTACACACATTCTGGAGACACTCTCTCATTCCTGGGGACACGTCTGGCAGTGGCACTCTATTATTCTGTTATGCGATGCTGCCAATCTGATCTTGGGAGAGTTTTACCTTTGAAGAGCATATTGAATAAGATGGTTGAAATGGAACCTGAGCAGTTTCCCTCGATAGGATTCACTCCAAAATGAGACATTCACTATTTGAAAAAAAATGACACCTACTCTGACAAAATAATTGCTGGCATGAAATTATAGGGCATTATGAGCTACTATCAAAGCACACTGCTTGTGGAAATTGAATCATCTGTTCTATCTGTGAAATATTAACTTGAAAATATATACATTTCAGGTAGCATGTTTTCCCTCAATATGGATATATAGTATTTTGGAATGAAACTCTCCAAATATAGGGAAATTCATTCATAAATTGTCTTGCTTATTTGTACTCAGGGACACAGGGGATTGGAGCCTATCCCAGCATGCATTGGGCAGAAGGCAGGGACACACCTTGGACAGGTCACTAGAACATCACAACACAGATAGACAAACACACTCACACTCCATTCACACCTATGGGCAATTCACCTGACATGCATGCAAGGATGGAAGTCACTAATTACAATTACTCTCATTACTGTAATTGAGTAGCTTACGTAGCTAGACTTTTATAGAGAGGAAACTGGAGCATCGCATGTGAACAGTGACAGTGCTGCCCACTGTTCCACCGCGCCACCCAATATACTGAAATAATAATTGAAAAATTAGGTGTGGGATTCCATCCCAAAACCTGTCAAAAAGAGTTGGTGTTGTTTGCTCTTTGATACTTCTGTCTGAAGTCTTGAAAGCCCTCAAAAGACAATTCTTCACATTGTGTCTAATTAATTTTCTGATGGGTTCAGAAAAGTGCTTCCCCTCATACTGTGCAAATTATCATCAGAGCAGGAGAGGAAACAGCATGTCTTGTGATTTCTGACAGCTCGTGTAGGAGTGTGTGTGTGCATGTGTGTGTGTGTGTGTTGGAGAGGGGGCAAAAGAGGAACCGAGAAACTTAATGAGTAGTGATGAAATAGGCAGAAACCCTCGGAGAGGAGAATCCTATGTTGTATGAAACGCAAATGAGTTTTCTTTATTCATCATTCCTAAACTCTTCAGTGTCAGCAGTTGAATGTGACAAAAACTACACACTTTTCATGTCGGGTAATGAGATGATCCCCGATTCCACAACTCTCATTATGTTCAAGCACACAAAGCTAGTATGATTCCTGAAGTTAGAGCATGCAGCGTATTAGCTAGTATACACAGAATGTAGGTGGAGAACAGGGTAAATTGGGACACATGGTTAGAGACTTCTCATGTCTGAGCAAGCCTTCTGTCTGCCACCTCTCTTCAGATGTCGGCTCTGTCCTCTCAGCTCTCTGACACCTTCATTTCTTCCCCTCTAGCCCTCACACTTCCCCTCCAATTCTTTCTTGTGTCCTTATCAATCCATTTCTAAACCTCCCGATTAATGTCTGCTCAAATTTTCTCTCCTCTCAGTCGGTCTATCCATTTCTCGGAAAAAGATACATCTTAGAAAAGCCATTGTTTTCCTCACCGCCATGCAGAAGAGGTTGATTGAGGACTCTTAGTTGTTTTCATTACCTTGACAGCTCATTTCCTCGTCTCGCTGGAATACATTAATGCCATAAAATGAAGCAATGACAGATAATTAACCCGGCCTCAACTCTAACTTCCCTCGTCTCCCCACGCAGTGCAGCCACGGTTTAGACAACTACATCACACCGGAGCAGTGGCGGTCAGCCAGGAGCAGAGGCCTGACACAGGTAAGGCTATTTCAGCCCATTTCAACTTGTTCAGGGATTCGCATAGCGGTAACACAAGAGCCAGCGTGACCAAATTTAGATGGCTTCATTCCAAAAGCATGAAGCCAGCTTATTTCTCAACACAGGTGCAGTAGAGTGGAACAAACTGTCAGACAAAATAATTTACAGCCCTATTCTAGAGTGCCTCAAGAGGTGATGAAGCCTTTGAAATAACCTTTTTGTCGTTTTCATTCTGCAGGTTGCCAACTCTTCACCATCAGGGCTGTCACCTTCTGCCGATACACCAGGTGTGTGTGGGGGTGCATGCATGGGTGTGTATATGTAACTGTGTGCTTGCATGATTCATGTATGTATTATTGTGTCACTGTCACCATGTGAAATTAAGCGAAACAGTATTGATATAAAAAATCATTTAAGAAAATGTTACTGTTCCCAGACACTGTTCTCCAGCTTTGGGAGGAGCAAGACGACAGTGACGGTGTTGTGAGTGGGTTGGTCGGTCCGGAGCGGTCAGAGCCCCCTTTGCTACCCTCCGTCCCCCCGCCTCCACCTAGCATACTGAGCTTGCATAGGCCAACATCAGTCCCTGGTAAGACAACAATCTTACTTCTGATGAGTGCATCATCATGAATCTGAATTTATTTGCCTAATGTTTTCCACATATAAGGAGTTTGTCTTGATGTCTCTCCGTAAAGACGTTTGAGGTCATACTCCTTCTAGATTCCAGGTCATCTTACGACCAGATGGATTTGCCCAAGAGAGGAGACCTCAGACTGGATGAATACAGTATGTTGACACTATTATGATAAACTTTCAGCTGCCATATCGTATCTGCCAAGTCGACACAGCAAAGACTTTGGAACAACAGCAATTTATAGCTGTCTTTTTGAATTTCTGCTTTAGGGACGTTCCGGTTTCCCGATGACGCTCCTACCTCTCTGTCTCTGGACACCAGGCTCCATAGCGACAGCACTGTCAATTATGTTAACATCCCCATCAGCCCCCTGGCGGCTAAAGCTAGCAGGGAACTCCTCTACATGGAGCTGGACCTGCAGGAGCGCGGCACAGCTCCAGTTTCCAGCCCGCCCAATTCTGTGAGAGGTAACACTACAACACTGCAGCTGTGCAGACCCAGTAAGAACACCAAGCCTTAAGTTGGATCTTTGGATCATTTTGGATCTTTGGATTGTTTCTTTACCATTTCCTCCTTTTCCATTTGGCTTCTATGGCCTTTGCATCCCATTTCATCTTCTCCTTAAGTGTACAACTGTCCACCACCCAAATGTAAATTTTTAGCAGCATATCACTCTAGCCTATATGTGCTAAAACACACATCATATGCTTTAAGATTCACGAGGGTTAGTTGTTAAAGGCACATTTCAAGGGAAAGGAAAAAAGAAAACAGAATTGAAATACAGAAAATAGTGTCCTGCTGCTTAGCTGACACTGATGGCTGTTTGGTTTGGCTAAAATTTGAACTATCTGTCTTTCTCTGGCTGCTTCTCCATATAAACACAAGGACCAGCTGGTTACTTGCAGGGTACGGCTAATTTGTTAGCAATGGTACCAGTTTCTCTGTATGCCTGTTCACATTACAAACTTATTCTTAACATTTTACAGTATGTTAAGAAAAGAGACGGACAAATATGTAAAATTTTACAGTGCTATCATCATGACATACTAATAAAAGTTCAGAGCAGATCTCTACATTCGATTAGGTTGATGTAAAAGTAGGTGGTTTGGTTGAGAATTTAATGGGAGGCAATTTGAGTGCCCTGCTAGAGTGTTTGTTTTCCTGCTTACACCTGCCACTCTGTGTATCTATAGGCAGTATTTGAATAAGTACAAGGAAATGGAAATTTGCTCTTTGAAATCTGCATAATTAAGCACATGCAGATCAGTATTCTTAATGAACCCTATCCCTGCTTAATGAATGAGGTGAAATAACTTATCCATAAGCAACACTGATGTATGAACCTAACTACAGTTTCTGCTACTTCAGTGCATTTAATTTATGTGGTGTAATAACATGTATTTTTTTGATTGAGAAAATTAATTATGAAATTATAAAAGCAATTTACAACAGTTTCAGTATATTCAAAAAGTTCAGGTAGGAAATATCAATTTAAGGAGAACATCTTAATTTAAAAATTATTTTGTTTTTTTAATCACACAGATTAAATTAATACTTAAGTGCTGTATTCCAGCACTCACGATGAAGCCAGTCTTGCCAGCCATTATCATTGCTTTAGGATTAAAAACCTCTTCAACTCTGCAGGTCCCATCGATGGGTCCATCATTACAAACACATGTTGCACGGCCAAACTTTGTTCAAACCCACAGAACTTCATTTTAATTTTTAGATTTCAAGGTTTCCAAAGATACCAAATATGTCTTACTGAATTACAGGGAAATGTGTATAAAATGATGCACCAAACATTTATATTTTTTCCATCTGATGTAATAGTACAGTGATTCTCATATCAAGGACCCCTAATTTAGTACACATTAGGGCCACGGACCCCCATTTGATTATTTGATGAATATCTTTATTGTTAGATATGATTTTGTCCAGAACCCCATCACTATCTGTATCGTAGGTAAAGAGATAACAGTGAAACTATGATCAAAATAATCATTCTTCTACATTCTCTAACTTATTGTAAATTAAATGTGAAGGTGAAGTTTAACAATTCATCAATTTGCTGGGGACCCCCTTCAAGGACCCCTGGTGGTCCCTGGACCCCATGTTTAGAACGACTGTAATAGTAGTAGTAGAGAGAGAGAGAGAGAGTAGTAGAGAGAGAGTAGTAGAGAGAGAGAGAGAGAGAGAGAGACAGACAGACAGAGATAAGGACAAAGAGAAAGTTCAACAAAATTCATTCATTGTCTTTATCCACTTGTTCCTATTCGGGATCATGGGGGGTTAGGAGCCTATCCCAGCATGCAGATGAGAGCATAAGAGCATGAGAGAGAGGATAGCCTACTTTACACAGAAGCATCAATTTCCCCCCTTGTTTCTCCCCCCCCCCACCCCCGCCCCATTAATTTCCCAACCAGAAGAGGGCTCCATCAAGTACGCCCACCTTGATATTACGGCCATGGAAGCAGCCCAGAGAGTGGGGGCGGAGCATGCCCAGGGGCGGGAGGACAGACTGACTCAGCTGGAGAGCAGCAGGAGGAGAGCGCCACCCAACTGACCTCCCAACGCCCGCCTCACAGACACTTAAATATATCACATTTCATTGCAGATTCTCTCAACAATCTCTCTGTAAAGCTGAAACGCTCCAATACAGTTGATCATCACACCGAACATTCTCACACCTAAACACACACACACAGTTCTGCCAGTATACAGAAATTACCACAAAACAGTCCATTCCACTAACCAGGCTCCTTCCTGGAAGAAGGGGGAGTCTGGGAAGCCTCTTATGCAGCTGCCAACTTGGAATTAAAAGAAAAATCCACCCTTGTATACTCTTACATCAATCTGTGTTACTTCAGTTAGTGATTTACAGTATTTCCCAGAATTACTTTTGCCCCTTACTCCAAATGCAACATGTCTTGTGGCTGCATTGCATTCTGGTCTATTGCGGCTACTGTCAGTGGAGAAATTGGTATCCCTGCCTCTTCTAAGATGGATTTCTCCCTGTGTGATTGTTGAACATCAGTGCAAAATGCCTCTTTGATTCTGAGGGACTGACACCAAAACCTGATGTTTACCATTGATGTTTTAGATAGCTGAAAAATGTTCTGCTATCAAACACCTTTGAAGCTGCGCTGGAAATATCCTGATGTCATGTCATCTTTGTGTGGCCAGTTATATTGAAAAAGACACCACCAAACAACATAACAGACCCAGGAATGCAAAGTACATTGCCGATAACAGTTTTTTTAGTAGTGTTAAAGTTTTTTATGGTGGATTTTTCTTTGAATAGTGGGGAGATTCACTTCGTTCTGACTGGAGCCTCCTCTGGGTGTGGGTCTATTTATTGATACTGTTCAGCTGTGTCACTCCTCTCACCAAGAGGACACCAACTGCCATTGTTTGAATTTAAATTACTTACCACAGCGTTTGAGTGGAATATCAATGCCGCAATGAGATCAAAATCCTCCCCACTGCACCGACACCTTACAATCAACTGTTGAGAGAGTCCCAGCTCGCTAGGCTATCATTCCACATCAGAGCTTAAGCAATCAGTTGAAATAAGCAACTTAGAGATGCATCTCTGGTACAAATTACATTAATCCAGGCCCATGTGGCCGGGACAGGACATGACTGAGCAATCAGCCAGCCAGAAACATCATTCATCAGAGTAATCAATGTCTCTGCTTCTGCTCTGTGTGAGGACAAGAATGGTTGATGAATGGAAAGTATGAGTTCCCTCTTCTCGCCTCCCTCTTGATATTATCAGGACAAATTGGCCAATATTTGACACTAATATATTTTTATGGTGGCTCTTCCCCACCGGCGTGTTTGAGGATGAGACAAGGAGAAACGACATGAGGATGAGCCAAAGGAAAACTTGGCATTTCACCAAGAACAACCTGTTAATATCTCTAAGACATCAGTGGCAATTCGGACTGATGTCCTCTACATGATAACTTGTAAATAGTGACTGCTTTTATTTATGCCAAGACAATAGGAATGATATGAAACTATATTTTTTAAAATATTACTGTTGTTGTTGACCTTTGTATGCTGTTGCCACTTGTATCTTATTGAATATTAAAGATTGCTGTTATATTTTCAGCTCCCCTGTTTTCAATGCTTCTTACCTGCATCTACAAAGCTTTCTACCTCAAATATTACAAAATGATTTCAACAGGACACGGCTCGAGTTAACTGGTAACAACCTGTGTGATGTAGCCTTTATTATTTGCACAGCTAATGACAGGTGGTTGTGGACAAGTTGTCTGTCCACCAGTGTGCCAATATTCAGAGAGAGGAGAAATTATTAGTGCGGTTGGCCATTTCCCAGCAGCGAATCACTGCTCACCAGCCAATTGACATCATCTGGTTAAGAGCGACTTAAATGCTGATGTCCATTCCTCACCAACCACCCCCACAAAATTTGGCATTCATGGAGTATTGCCATGTTTTTTTTACTAGAGCCAGACAATTCCTCTACACCTGCCTATCATTAGCGGGGGTGTAGAGTAAAGAGTACCTGATTGGATCACCCAATATGTACACTATTTTATCTTTATTTAATCTTCATTATGATGGAAAATCTAAACAATTAACTTATACACACAAAAAAACCCCGCATTATTGAGAATAAGGACTGTATGTATCCTTAGGCAGCACATTTCTGATTTATAAAAAAAGCATCTACAGTATACACAGTATGTACAAACAAACCACACTTCATTTAACCCTTGAGCAAACAGGCTTATTTGTACACAAATCAAAGAGAATTAATTGGTTATTGCAAATGTAACATTAGAAAGTTAGAAAAATTTACATGGAAATACACTGATTCTTTTACAGTAGTTTAAAGGAATGGCGGAGAGTACCGTTCTTGTGTGTGGTTGTAGAAAGGAAATAATTTCAGTTCATTGAACCTTCATTGAGATGCTGAGGATGAGCCAAGCCTCAGAGCTCATTGTGGTCAAGTCCCTGGCGAGAGATCTTGTTGGTCAAGTCCTGCATGTGTTTCTTCATCTGAAATAAAGATAGAGATAATTAATATTCAATATAAACTGTCTCCCTTTTATGCCTCCTTCCATCTTCATCCAGGGTTTACACAAGGAATCTACAAAGACGGAAAAATCTGATATGTCAGAGCCATCTGTATGAGTGTTAATTACAGACAAACTCTAAAGCCTGCAGCACAGTTTGCACTGTAGTGGATGGGAAGACCATTCCTTAGTTTTAGAAGCAGTTAAAGACTAACGCGTTCTACCTTGGCAGTGACACCAAGGGTAATTGTTATTTGGTTTACTGCCAAATGTTTTGGGTGTTTTCGTAGACTTCCCATTAACTACAATACAAATTGTGCTGCAGGCTTTAGGATTTGTCTCCAATTAATGGCTATACACATGGCTCTGGCATATCTGAGTTTTCCTTCTTTTTAGTTTCCTTGGGTTTACCCTAATACTTTTAACATCTTTGGTAGCCAACCTATTCATTTCTGACTACCTAAATGAAAATAGAGAACATCAATACAAATACAAACAACATACAAACATCAATGCAAATAGTATTTTCTTGCATTAGGTTGAATCGAATAATGTGTTTTTCTTTGAGGTCCTGTATAGTTTTCAACAGCCTTTCGTTAATTACCACAAAAGCACAATATGAAACATACCATGCATTTCATATTGCAAGCAACTGCAGAAATGAGAAAGTCTGCTAATTTTCTATGATGAGAGAAACACTGGGTGTTGTTAACCTTCGACTCTTTGTTTCTTTGCATTGCATTTTCTAAGTGTTATAGCATTGCTGTATTCCCTGCCTATTAATGCGACACCTGGTGCTACAGCTAGCAATCAACCGGCCATCAGACAGTAGCTTGGTGATGTGGTTGTTGGCGGTGTGAATGTGGAATCAAAGCCAATCCATCGTCCTTCCATCCCCGTGTCCCTCCTTACCTTGTAGCCCATCTCCCTGGTCTTCTCAGAGAGTGTGTTGTACTTTTCCTGGTTCCTCTTGATGTGCTCCACGTCTCCTAAAGCCTCCACGTGTCGCAGCTTCTGGTGAGACAGCTCCAGCTGCTCCTGGTAGTGGCTGTGCTTCTCCACCTTGGTCTCAAAGTGACGCAACTCCTCCTAAATGGATGGATGGGTAAGAATGGGAACACACACAAAGAGATATATGAGTTCAGTTCACCTTCAATTACACGCACAACTGCACACTAAGAGAACGAAAGAGCTGATATGCATCTAAGGCAGCGACTAGAGAGACAAAGTATCACAGAGAAAATAATATTTGAACCTTTCTCTGTGATGCATCTGATCCTGCAGCCAGATATCTTTAAAGAAAATTCAGTTGTGCTCTGCAATCCTTTGTACATAGTACAAATGATGAAAGGAGCATGATAACAGGGAGAGGAGAGAGAGAGGAATACTTGGGAATTTCAAATGTATAATGCATAAAATTGGCTCATAATAAAATGAGCCCTATGCTTTATGGTTTACTTTGACCATACACAAGTAGCTACTGTACACAAGTAGTACATTACGAAAGTTAATATGCAGCTGTTATTAAAAGAACAAAAGATATTTATTTGGAGACAGAATATAGTACTACGATAAAACAAAAGTGTTATCTAAAGGAAAAATAATGGAAGCAGACATGTCCAAGAAAAATAGAGTCAATAGAGAGCGAGCTACCTTTAGAGAATCCAGCTCGTCGTCGCTCAGGTTGGCTCTCTTGGCAGACTCCCACAGTTCAATCACACGGGGTTCCCTGAACTCTACACAGCAAGAAGAGAGATGAGAGATATGAGAAAAGTCCAAACAGGCCAAAGAGACAGTTTGGAATCTTACCAATATTTTGCTAGTGCACGCTCAAGAAGGAGGGGGGGGGGGGGGGATGAAGAAAAACAGAGCGACGACAACTATTTATACTGTACAAAATAGGATTGAAGAATAGTAGGCATCGTAGCCAACTGCATGGGTCTAAATCCAGACTTTAGCTGTGCTGTCACAACTGCCTCTTCACTGTACAATGCCATAAACACTACAAAAGAGCACATGTAACAAAAACAGATTACGAGATGGGGAAATTAGGGAGGGAGAATAAGAGGGGGAGAGTAAGGACTGTTTATTCAAGAAGAGTTGGGACACGAGGGGAAGATGAGATGAGTGAAAAACAACATGGAGGGGCAGGGAGAGAGGGGAAGTGAAGGCCAATGTCCGCCAGATGCATTTTTGATCTGGCTTATAAACGTGGGTGTGTTGGACCCGACACAGAGCCATTTTTATAACTTTTGTTCTGTGTCCACCGGGCGCAGACTTGTGGGTGTATCAATCAATACACCCACATGTACACAATAAAGAAATAGAAAATCAATATATTAGACCTATAGGATCCCTTTATTTATTGCACCAAAATGTCAGTTTCACGATTGAAACCAATGAATGAATGTTGACAGCCTTTTCATCTTGTTGCTCTGTAGCCTAGATTGTTGTCTGTTTTATCAGCTCTGTGCCTATAATTGAATATATAAACTAACTTCTTTATTGTGCCAAAAGTTCAGTTCCCTGATTGAAGCCACTGACAAATACAAAATGTGAGGGACGAAAAGCAGATAAAATATACAGCCAGTGTGGTTGGTGCACGGGCCAGCTCACCCATAACATAAGTTAAACACAAAAAACACCACAATATAAACACCGCAAACAAACAAAAGCTTGGCTGTCGTTGCCCTGCTGCATCCACGCTCTGCTGCAGGTGGGCTTTACATCCACAACTCCAACGTGATGGGACCGCCGTGGAGCCGGAAAACACACACACGCCGCAGGCAGGGAACATCGGCCTTAAGAGAGTTGGTATGAGTCATCAGGAGGCGGCTCCCTTCATCTTAACTCCCCAACAGACTCCCACTGAAACTAGCACTACAGAGACTCCACACAAACTCTGCAATACACTACTAGACCAGAGGCAGCAGGATAGAACATGTTACTCATTATGTGTGTGTGTGTGTGTGTGTGTGTGTGTGTGTGTATACGTATGTGTGTGTGTGTGTGTGTGTGTGTGTGTGTGTGTGTGTGTGTGTGTGTGAGAGAGAGAGAGAGAGAGAGGCACTTACAGTGAAGAATTCAACCTTAAGAGAGTAACGAACGCTTTCTCTGGGCTAAATAACACAAGGACAAGCAATTTTAGAGCACTGAAGGCTGCAACACTGTGGGCTGCTTTAAATAGGCTCTTTCAAATAAATTTGAAAATGTTGACATCACACCCTTTTTACAGATACATTCAATTTGAAACTAAAAGTACTAAAAACATGTTAAGCCGTTGGCTGATCAGCAAACAAGAGATGTGATATAGCAGACGATAATTAGGATTATAAATCCCAGTGATTAAGCTGATGAGACGAGTGTGTGTGAGACTGAGACGCAGAGAGAGACAAAGTTTGTGTGAGTGTGTGTGTGTGTGTGTGTGTGTGTGTGTGTGTGCGCGCGCTCTCTCACCACTGTCTTCACTGAAGCCCTCGTGGCTGAGCTTACGGAGGCGCTCGAAGCCCTGGTTGAGGTCTCTCATTTTCTGCTTCAGCTCCGTGTGCTTCTGGTGCAGCACATGCTCCTTTGCTTCGCCCTCCAGGGGAGAGATCACATTCTTATGTATCTCTGTTGAGACAAACGGAGAGATGTTGAATAGGGGAGGAGAGGAGATGAGGAGGCAAGGTAGGAGACAAAGGGGGAGGGGGGCAAGCAAGGTGAGGGGAGGAGAGTAGAGGAAACAGGAGGAATGAGAGAAGAAAGCAAAGAGGATGGAGAGAAGTAAGGAAGAAAAGAATAAATTATAGAAACAGACAAAGAAAGGGAATATTCAACAAAGATAGTTTAATTATAACCATAAAATCACTGTACAAAGACACTGCCTTTTTCTTCAAATGTCACATTATTTCTTGTGTAATAACAACCACTGCGTTGCCTAGGAGACCATACTTATTGGTCAATGCATCGGGGAGGAATGGTTATGAAATGCTTGCCTATCTCAGCCTGGGTGAAGGTGGAGGTGAAAAGCAGGCAAAAGCCAACAGGACTGGAGCCACATTGACTCAGCGATAACAGCTGACATTTGGATCAAGAGAAATGAGACAGGACGATGGAGAAAGGAAGAGTGGGGAACCTAGACAGGCAATAAAAGGGCGGGTGGATGGAGATGGAGGTGGAGGTGGAGGGGGAGGGGGGTGGAGGGTGTACACAGAGGCTCCCCTCAAGGCAGCATGTGATTGGCTCTCTATTTAAATGCATCAGACAAGCAGAAAAATACCCCCGGCTTGTTCAGGAGAAACGCAGCACTACGGAACACTAACAGAAACGTCTGGCACAAAACAGCTGCAAAGTGTCAGCCACGTCCGAAGGAGACATGCTTATCCTCCATACTTATATCTGAAACACAGTAGGACCTGTCAGCTCGACTTTAACTCACAGCTAGATGTGATGTGACAAGCACTGATAGTGTGTGCAGTGGGTGGCAACATGTGTAGTGTGATAGCTTCCTACTTACTACCAAGACAGGATTTGGTTCACTGCCCAAAAAAAAAAAACACAGGGCACAGACAGTATTTTAGCCTTGATATAGAGTTTTTGGATGATTGACCTCTGCTACTATGGAATGGGTAATAGACAAGTGAGAGTGAAAGAGGTAAGCAGTTTTCCTTCACATTTATTTCTTTTGGAAGTTGCCCCCACAGCTAGAGAAATATAAATATATCCTCTGGCCTCACTGCATATCCCCCAGTTACAGCAAAATTTCCTGTATACTATCATTTAAATATCCAAATAATGCATAAACTTCAACACCTTCTGGAAGTGAAATGGGCCCAGGAGAAAACCTGGGTGTCAGAACCAGAACTATACCCAGTGCCCAGCAACAAACAAGTAAATAGGAATTGAGTCATGACAATAACCGACTTGGCCTTAGCTATAAAGTAAGGTGAGGTATGCTTCCTTGAGCCGACAAAGGAGAATAAGGGAAATTTTAGAGAACAAGGACACATCAGGGGAGAGAAGGACAAAACTTAATGGCTCTGAACTTGGCTCCAGAAAATACCGATAGAGCCAAGCAGAGGCGGCGTGACACGCAGAATAAAAGTGAGTGACTCATGCCGAGGGCTGTCAGGCGGCTCACCCTCAGTCCTGCTGACGGTATCCATAACAATATTGTACTCATGGATCTTGTCCTTATGGTGCTGGAACTCCCTCTTCAGGCTCAGCAACTCCTCGTTGGAGAACTTTCCTGAGCTCTTGGCCTGGTAGGGGAAAAGCCATTGGACAAATAGAGGCATCAGTCTCCCAGCTGGGTGAGACCACAATTAAACAGATGACTCTGTGGCAGGGTAAACAAAGGCTTACTGGTCTTTCAGACCTTGCCGCTTGGTATAGCACAACTCCTGACTAGATGCTTGTGGAGGATGGGGTAGCGCAAAAAACAATATTGCCTAGAGATTACCTACCTAGCTAGCCATCTGTTATGGGTTAGAAAATCTATAACCCCATGGACTGATGACCATAATATCCATTTCACACTGAATGACATATAGCTAGTGGTGTAGGTATAGAACATGCCTAGGCAACTAAATATATAACATCCACTGGTCATAAATCGCTAATCTCCACTTCATTTTTAAACATATCTGGTATGCCCACTTGGTTAGAAACATTATTACAGAGCTTTTCTACTCATTTTTCTACGTATACAACTTCAGACTTGTATGGTATAATTTGGCAAAAACTGAGGAGTGTGAATCTGTGCCTTAGTCACTGGCTGGTCGTGAGACGGGGAGGGTGCGTGGGCCCCAAAAATTGCATGAAGAACAGACAGAAAGGAGCTTGCACTCACAAACAAGAACAAAAACCTCCTCAAGCCGAGGTATCCTAATTCAAAAATGGGCTATTTATTTTCCATCTGGCAAAGTGCAAAAGTGCTGCAAGTGGTGCAAAATGTTTTAGAGATACCCCACCATCAGCGCAAAAAATTGGTTAAATAAGACACAGTATTACATAGAGGCCATTCACTCAATCCATGGGGAGTCATGGTGTGCATGTAGAAAATCCAGCGTGATTCACACTGCAGTAGGCGTTCCTCCTCATTGTGGTTCCTGCAGCCTGACAAGATGCTGTCAATTCATATGACTTTCAACTCAATTATGTGCAGTGGAGAACTGTTTAGCAAATAGCAGACTTATGATCATTCCTGTGGATAGCACCATGATGTTCATTGATACAGGTACACAGTTGTCTGCTGGTCTTAGCAATGTATTGTGGGACACAGACACAAGTTAGAAGGTATAAACATTATTCAAACTGCATGTGATGAACTTGTTGATGGAATACCGTTTAGTCACAGAACAGACTCGAAAACGTTTTGCACCACTTTTGCACTTTGTCACTCACTGTGTGTGAGTGTGAGCTCTTTTCTGTCTATTGTTCATGGTATAATTGAGGAAATTCTGATACCGCTAGATAAAGTTTTACTCAATTTTATTTCCCTTCCTGACTGGGTACCTAGCTTGTATTTTCTATTGGGCAGGCAAGGGTTTCATCACAAGACAATTTGACACTGTGAAAATTTGTAAATGCGCGGCACAAGCCTTGTGGAAATAACAGGTTTTAGAGACTTATCACGTCCTACGTAAAAACTGCATTAGAAGAACATCAGCACTGCTGAGTGAGAACCTTGCAATTTTTGTGTTGATATCATTACTTTATGTCCTAAGTAACAGGGTATTTTTTCATCCAACAGCAACAGGGCAGTCCTAAGAATCATACAAAAAGGATATTTTGATCTTTCTTTTTCTCCCTCCCTCTCTCTTCATCCCTCCTTTGCACATGTGCACAAGAACGGGCACACAGACACACAGACAGACGCACACACACACACACACACACACACACACACACACACACACACCTTGTTCCAAAGTTTGTCCAGCCTGGGGTCATCAAATGTGTCTCCCTCTTTGGTTTCGTGGTCCTTCAGGGAGTTGCTCTCCAATGGCCGTGTGTCCCTCTTCCCGTCCATCCCATACTTAGCCAGGATCACTAGATAACAGAATCACATCATGTCTTTTTTTTTTTTTTTTTTTTTTTTTACAAATGTTGACTCAAATGAATAAGTCTGTACAGACCTATTTCAGAGCAAGCTGTTTGGTAACCAAGAGAATCCAAAGAAACTTGTAAAGGGTTAAACAGCTGGATAAATGTGCTTATTCTATAACTCTTACTCTGATTACATCATTGAACCGAGACTACAATTATTATTTACCACTACACCAGAATTACCTAGGGGTCTACACTCCTTGACAGCAACTTCATCCCACTGATTCTTAAGTCACCACACATCCTTAAGCCTAGCGGTGTTATTACCCACCTCCTACTTCTCCCACAAAGACAGCTAAGGGAATAACATCTTCCATAATAAATGAGCTGGCGAAAACAAGCTGGACCAGCAGACAGACAAGACTTCATTTAGTCGAGCCAGCTGACGGTAGCTTATCAGAACAAAATAGTCAACTGTGCTTTTCTCTTGACATAAGTGGCACACAAGCAGGCCAAAGTCGATATGCCTGTAGGCCTTTTGTACACGCTGCCTCTTACCTAATATTTTTTATCCTCTAGCTCTAAATATTTTGCTCCCTGAAACAGCATTGGCTATTTAAATATGAGAGAGTGAGAGAGGAGGAAAGTGCTCTATCTTTTGCCCTCCCATACACTCACTTAATAGAACAACTGATTCAGCCCTAACTTGGTGAGGCCTGTGCATATGGGGTAAGCAAAAGACAAAAAGATGCTCTAAGTGCCAACAAAGTACCAGGACAACAATTCTAGTGGACTCTACTCCCAGGACAGATAAATTATGACGTTTCCACATGATTGACATCCCTGTTACTGAGGTGTGAAGAACTTGACAATTATGTTAAGAAGAAAGTACTGAGCAACACAATATACTTGAGGTCTTATTTGGACTGCTGCAATACAACACAAAGTTGGACTTAGCTCTTGAATATGTTTTGCCTATATAACTCCACTCCAATGAACCGTTCCTCTACCAGCTGATTCAGCACTGTCTTAAGACTGTAGTAACTCATCAACGTCACTCATTAACTAGTGAGACTTAATTAGGAGAGGGGGCTGGTTGAAAATCACCACAAACAGGGAACACTAGGGATTTAGCTGAGTGACTTAGAATGAGTGCAACAGTAGGATAAGCTTACATTCATAGAGCCACAAAATTGCAAGCAACAAAAATATAGAGTGAAAGGGCCTGAGCTTTAGTCCCCTTACAACATCCCAGTGACCATAGAAACTGAAACAGCATGTAAGACAGAAGTACTAGGAAAAGAAAAAAAGAACTAATGAGAGAGACAGAAAGTTTTTTGTGGGCAATTAGAGTACAAGAGAGGCGAGCGGATGTGATTCAGTGGGGAGAAGGGGACACGAGGCACTCCTTGAAAATATTAATATTCAGCCTACGAAGGAATGGGGAGTGACTCTGCTGTTTTGACTGGACATGGAAGGTCATTCGACCATCGGGGTGTCAGGAGGGAGGAGAGTTGCGACCGGGTGGAGTGATGACCAGACTGGCACAGGGAAGGGAGGGAGAGCCCAGCGGTTGGTGGTGGCAGAATGCAAAACAGGCTGGTGTGTATGGCAGGACATTGGCCTGGAGGTACTCGGATGCCTTCACAGCCTTGGACAGCCAGCACCATGGCTCTGAATTCAATGTTATCTTAACAAATCATCAGCAATACCCTTTGTGTTGATGAGAGATTGTATATCTTTGGTGACTCAGCCGGTGCAGTTTATAGCCGTCGGCTACTGTGCCATCCGAAGGACACAGAATTTCTTGTAAAAACTTTCTTGTCCAGAGCAATCTATTTCTTGGCATCAGTATTCCATGTATGTAATCCCAATAGAATGTTGTTTACCCTTTACCTTGAAATGTCAAGGAAGTAACACTGTGCACTGTTGTCAGTAATAACCATGTTACTACAGTAGATAGTAAACCCTATATAAATTGAGTTTGTTCTATCCTTATATTCTCCATCTCTTTTCTACTTTGATGGAGATATCACATGTGAATTAAACTCACCTCGAACCTGCAGTCTCCACTCTGCCTGTTCTTTATACCGCTGACATTACATGACAGCTCTATTGATGTTCCACCCTTGAAAGAACCTACATTTGCTTTTTCTACACCTTTAATCTGCCAGCAAGTTGCTGTTTCCCCCTCATAAAAAGGGAAGCCTCTGGGTACGATGTGCAAGACAAAGAGAATATCTGAAGAATCCTGCATTTTCTTCTAGGGAGACATTAATACCACTTTTCCACTGCTGATAGAGATTCTGAGTACTAAAACCTTAAGAATCGACTGATGCCAAGTAGCTACTGATCTATTCAATTACTTGTATTTTGCAATGTCCACTTATACCATTAGCTTGTGATCAATGGCCAAAAATGACTAAAAATCTGTTTTTTTATCCACTAGAGAGATTTAAAAACCCGTCTGTGAAAAATGCAGAATTTCAAGTGGATTTCTGAAATGCTACAATTGACTGGTTTTCTTGGGGAAATCCTCAAATGATACCCTCTTTTAGCCTGGTAGCAGCTTGATTTTTGATACCAGTATTGATATTTAGTATATCCACACAGGTGCTTCTGATGAAATCACTGTGGCCTACATCCCAAGCATCATTACTTGTCAAAACCATAAGAATTTCAGCAGAAGGTAATGATAGCAAAGGTCGCTGATTGGACCCTTGCGGCAGAATCTACAGGGAATTCAGGGTGAAGTGAGGACACAGTTGTGATCAGCCATGAGAGATCGCCTCACCATTGAAGTTGCGTCGGAGCTGGGCCTCTTTCTCCCCGTTTTCATCCAGCCCCTCCACCTTCACCTTCTTCCACTGCAGCTCATCCTTCTCCTGGATCTTCAGGTCACTGTGCAGCTCGGCCTGCCGCACCGGGGACAACTGCATCTAACGGGCCAATTAGAGGAGACAACGTGACGCAAGTTAGACCGAGGGAGAGTGAAGTAAAATAAGATAAGATAAGATATACTTTATTGTCCCGCAGGGAAACTTGTCTTGGGCTCCAAGCCACTGCATCACACAACACAGTTGTCAACAACATCACAATGCACATGCACGCAAGTACATAGATCATACAAGTGTGCAAGTTTGAAGAGAGAGAAGGGTGAGCAGGTGAGGAAAGACAGACGGGGAAGGGCGAGTGACACAGTGACCGAGTAGACATATGACAGCTGCAGTGCGGCTTTGGAAGTCTGAAGTCTGAGTTTGATTAGTGATGACGGAAAATCTGAGTTCAGGAATCAACCCCACCCCCCTTTTTCCTTTTAAACCTTTACCCAGGTTAAGTAGACTGAGCATTTGCGCTTGCCTTTTTTTTTTTTTACAGCAACACCCTGATTCACATTCATCCTGTTCTACAAATTCCCACCTGGGAGCTGCCCAGTACAGCCACAACCTTCTACTGTTGGCCACTGAGCTCTACTGGGGCAGTTGGGGGTTCAGTGGCTCGCTCATGGGCACTTTGGCAGTGGTTGTTGAGGGAGAGGAGAACTTTACTCATTCACTTCCCAGTCAATCTGGGGAAACAACCGGGCACATTTGTGTGTATATGCCATTCCATCTTCACACCTGATATTGTGAATAGCTAATGATGCAACATGCACATCCACTTCACTGCATTCTTAACACATTCAACGGTTGTAATTACTTGGTCTATTATCTTATACTCTGTATTTGTCTTAGGCCCTACTCTTATTCATATCCTATTCTCTGCTGGTGCTGCTGACCCAATTTCCAATTTTGCATAACCCCGGGGCACCTACAGTATTTTGGAACAACTGAGCTCCACTCCAGCGTAGCTAACACACTCGTGCAGTTTCTCTCAGATACTTACCCTGATAGCTTTCTCCCACACCTGGTTCAGTTTGGCTATCCTGAATTCCACCGTCTTCCCATCGCTACCGGTCTGCTTGGCCTCGTTCACTTCCCGCGAGTATTTCCCAGCCATTGCGCCCACGCCGAGACACAGCACAGCGACAAAACACTGCAGCTTCATTTTAAAGGTGACAACACACGCCCGACAATGGCAAAAATACCGAAAATATACTGAACAATCACAAAAACACTCGGCAGTGGTTTCTCTTGTTGTTGCTCGCTCGAGTACCAGCAGTCATGTGTTCAAAGGGGAGGGCACTTCCTTGATATTTGCATTATGGGACATGTAGTTTCGAATTCGGGCGCTCCAAATGTTGCGGATGGGTTAGGGTTAGGATTCGAACGCATTTGAACTACGATTCCAGGAATGCAGCTCAACGTCGTTCCCTAGCAACGGAGGCTGCAAAGATTCTGAGCAAATAGGATGCGTCCACGCGTTGGGAATGACTGGAAATAGGATGCGTCCACGCGTTGGGAATGACTGGATGTTGTTCCCAGCAATGTCCCAGAATGAACACACACACACATGCACGCACCTTTTGGGGATTAAGCAAGTATGTCACCAAATGAGTGATCCTTCATTAACACACACTTTAACTTTTTTAACATCTTATATTCTTATAATTAGATGTTTATGCGTTTAGATGCTTTGGAAATACTGCTCATTGGACATTCATGCCAATATAGAGAATTTAATTGAGTGACAGAGACAGACAGATAGAGAGAGAGAGAGAGAGAGAGAGGTGACACAACCATGGAGCACATACAGTCACATGACCTGGGACTGACAATGTGTCCTTCTGGACAGTTTGGTAGCGAAAAAAAATCTGGTGCAAAATATTTGGCCATTTGGTAATTTCTCCACATGCTTTGTATGCAAGTCCAACAAATTTGTTACATTTTAATGAATGGGACAAACATCCAACAGAGCGATTCTACGCACCATATTGTGTAGGATGACCTGAGAGATAATGAGCACAGAAAATAAAAAGCTGTTTCCGTAATATGTTTCAGCATAGGCTACTCCACTTTAATTTATTTGATATAATTTACTGTATTTGCTCCTCCACTATTCTTTATTTTACATATATTGTTATTATTACCATTATTCTAACTGTTTCTTTTGATTATATTGTACTTTTTTACCATCATTATTGTTAATGTTATCATTATTGATTACACTCAAAGCTTTCAAAGTTCACTGAATTGAATTGAGAGAGAGAGAGAGAGAGAGAGAGAGAGAGATTCATATAATCTTATTTTCTCCTGTGCTATTGTAATACGCTTTGGCAACGCTCAGTACTAGGCTACTTGACTCATGCCAACAAAGCTTTTCCTAACTATGAATCTGGATCTGAGAAAGAGAAAGAGAGAGAGAAAGAGAGAGAGAAAGAGAGAGGATGAGTTATAGACTAGTGGGTGGCTGCCGTAATCCACAACCGTTCACCAAAAGACTCTCATACCAAAACAAAACAAATCACAGAATTTATAGTGTAGCTACAGTGTAGAACAGCATGTTACCACATTCCCCCATTACCTGCCTGACAATAGAAATGTTACTAGAACTCTTATTGTGTTTTGGCAACGGGATTTGATCTACAATAATATTGTTTGAAAACCAGCAGTCACTTCCCAAGGCAGCAAATTTAATCAACTCAAAAAGACTGACTGTAAGTTGGATATTATGAATTCGTGAAGACACATCAGACAAAATATGTTTTATGTTGTTTTATGTTCTGTAAATAGTGTTGCGTGTTTTATGTTCCATAATAGTGCTATATAGTAAATTACCTCTTGCCTGTTTCAATTGCTATTTGTTGGATAGATCCAGTCTAACCTAAGAAAATAACAGACAAAAGATAAGATAAATTAGCTGCTTAATCTCTGTCATTCTGTTATTGGTTATTGTCTTGATAATCTCACTATCAAGACAATAACTCACAACTACATATAAACAGATAAAATGTTAGGCTTTTATATTTCAGCAGACATCTACGTAGAAAAATATCTTTTCCTCATAAGTTATGAGTCTCTCTCCTCAGAGATTGATATATATGAAGTATAACGTAACCTGACTCAACCTGCCCTAACCTGCCTAACACTCAGGTTTCAGGAGTTCTGTGGGATTTCCAGCTTGTGGGGATACAGTGTTCATCCATCAGCCAGGAATGTCGTTGAAAGAAGGAGAACAGACTCTTCACAGGGCTGAGCAGGGACACAGTCATCCGACAGCCTCCGCCACCGATGCTTCATCGCAGGTTGATGAGTCCAGAGGTGCAACACCTGCATTTACCAATACACAGGATTTGGTGTTAGAGTCCTTTGTTCCACAATCCACGGTGAGCATTCATACAGAAACTGAATTCAGATGTCAAAATGATCTAACATGTATCACAATGTTGACATTGCATTTACATTTACATTTTAGGCATTTAGCTGACACTCTCATCCAGAGTGACTTACAATGAACGTAACAATAAAATAAGATTGCATGCTTGGATTAGCAAGATTAGAGGCAACCAATAGAAAGAAGAGCAAGAGTTAGAGCCATAATGCCCTGACAATATTCTGGTGCTCTAAAAAAAGTGCTTGGAAAAGAAATAAAAGAAGAGCTTAGGAGAGAGGCACTCTAAGATACCAAGAGTCGAATCAGAGTTTAATACCCAATATAATATGGTAATATTAAAATCTGACTTCTGAGATGAGGAGAGAGGTAGACAGGCAGAAGGTAAATTAATACTAATCTTATATGTATAAGAATCTTAAACCTTTGGTGGCAAAAGACTTTGTGCATGCTTTGAAGATTTATTTTGAGAATTTTCTTTAGAGGCCTTCACACTGTTGTCTACATCATTTGATGGTACATTGAACTGAATTACTTCAAAGTTATGATCTAGTTATTATAAGGCCATCCCTAACCCCCTAATGTAGATGTTACACTTTGATCAGATATCAACGGTAGTGTTCATTTGCATCTGACAAGGCACCATAATCAGGACATCTTACAGTAGGAATCTGCCTTGATCTTTTCTAACACTTACGACTCCCTTCTCTGCCTCTCAGCCTTTTTTGTGTTACATCCCTGTTTACAGCATCTGTAAATAATAGGCTTTTGCTTTAATGAATTCTTAGCATCCAGGGAAATGTCTCCCAAACATCTGGTAATGGTGGAACAGCATTTAATGAATGAGTCTGCCTAGGGGCGAGCTAGCTTGCATTCAAAGGTCAACACAGCCTCATCAAAGGCTCAGAGCCCTTGTCAGGAAACAGTGTGGGTTCACACTTGCAGCATCACGGACACACGTGAGCAGACACACACACAAATACACACATGCACAAACTCCTTGTGGATACGTGAGGAATGTTGTAATGTTTGAGTGAATAGGCCCTTTTCACGTCGCCATGGTAACAGCTTCCACGTTGAGAAATCGGTGTATCCATCTTCCTTTCTTTTTGTGACTTATTGACAAACCAATCCAACAAAGGTAAAACGTAGCCTGTTGGTAGCCTAACCAACATAACTTACTAGCTGTACACTGGCTGCTTTGTTACCCGCACTAGATACATAATATAACAAAGTTATGCAAATGATATGATGACTGCCAAGAGATGACAGCGGACGAGGAGAAACTGAAGCTAAAACTCACCTTCATAATCGAAGAGGTAACTTGTAGCCTTTCTCCAGTTTAGATCCAGGAATCAATGAAAACAGGTCAGTGAGTCTTTGTACTTCACCGTTGTTAATTTTGGGAAGTTGTAATGCACTTGTTTCACATCATCATGCCATGATGATGTGTCAATGAATAAATTAACGAGTGAATGAGGGAATGATAGAAAATATAGCTACGAACTCACTTACTGCAAGGACAGACTCGATGACCTACTCATGCATTTGCAGCCTTGGCGCGTAATGGTTTGTTTGCCTTTCAGCCAGATCTGTCCGTGAAGTGGGAAGCCATTTGTCAACACAGGACCGAGCTTTGTTTCATCATGTATCAGTGACTTCCAGAGGGGTGGCACCTGTCATATAGCAGGGACACTGGCATAGTGGGGGCTGGCTTGTGTGTGGCTCTGGAAACTCTGGAAATTCAGGTGGCATTTTCCATACACACAGTTGGTCTACATGATGTGATGAAGATTAATCACTGGAATTTAGACTCAGGCCAGAGAGGATGCTGTTATTCCTTCATCATACTGTCATGTCAGCAGCATACAAACATGCACCATAATCAAGAAACCTTACATTTTCCCTTGTACCTACTGAGTTACCTGGACTTACAACCCTGTTAACAACAGATTGAACCGAGTCCCTATCTTGCAGGGAAATATCTTTCAAAGATTAACAAAGCCACATGAAGCCCTGTGCCCTTTGGCTCTCTGTAGTCTTGTTAAAAATCCCCACGCACAACTACACATATTTGTAAATAAAATTGATGGGATTTGAATGTCAAACAGCACAAAGGGACAGAATAAGAGATAATTTTTTCTTTCTCAGTGAGGATTTGCGGTTTGGTTGTGATTGTGTGTGTGCGTGTGTGTACAATTGTGTCTCCCTGTGTGCGTCTCTCTTGGTGAAGTTAAGAATGAGAGAGATACAAGGACAGCCCACAGTAGCACAGCAGTTACATAAACCAGGTTTGATGACGACATTGTTTTCCCCCAATCTTTGTCTTCTTTGGCTTTCATTAGGTGGCATTAGGTGGAGAGAGAGAGAGAGAGAGGGGTACGGGAGCACTGAGACAAGGAGCA
Source organism: Centroberyx affinis (assembly GCF_046629955.1). Taxonomy (NCBI): domain Eukaryota; kingdom Metazoa; phylum Chordata; class Actinopteri; order Beryciformes; family Berycidae; genus Centroberyx; species Centroberyx affinis. The sequence goes on along the minus strand of NW_027278828.1, from coordinate 469,586 downwards.
AAGACAGAAGGAAAGAAAGAAAAACAGTGTGAAAGAAACATTGGGTGATTAAAAAAGAGAAAAAGAAGAGAGAGACAGATAGCAGGTGTTTTGGCAGCTGGTCAGTGTATTCCTGTGGGTGTGAGGGAGACTGATAATGAAATAAGGGATGTATTCAATCACTGACCAAGAACAAACACAATCATTAAGGCAAATGATTGCAATAAACAGGCTTTCATCATCTTATTACTTGTCCTAATTTAGCCGCAGGGAACAGACAGGAGCAGTCATCACATTAGCTTACAGCTTAGAGTCCAGCTTGGCTGAATTAGGAGGATTTCAATTTTGCTACATGTTATTAAACTAGGAGTTTCACTATATTTTGCAGTAGCTTGGTGGTAGTTCAAATATGGATGTTTTTAGTTTATTACCTTTTTGTCGTTTTGGAGCATATGTAATTAATGTGGCCAATCAACTACTGGCCAACCAACTTGGCTATAAGAGAAAAGAAGGGAGTTACATTTTTTTCTTTAATTTATTTTTAATTACACTATCTTTTATTTAGGCTACTCCCTTAATTGTCAGGGTTGTACAAGTCAGATGTAACAGAGACCCTTTTATTTTAAGTTTACATACAACATTTTTCTGTGAAGAACCCAAATTGGGCTGTTTGGTTTGGTTTAAGTCTAGACTCTAGTTTGACAGACAGCTATAAAAGTCAGGTATAAACACAGTAAACATTCTTTGCACTTTATTTTCAAATAAAATAAAATTTTTGTTTACATCCTAATCAGTGGTATTTTTGCAGTCATTTGATGTTTTATTATATTATATTATATGACATTGCAAAGTAGTCTGAACTCCTATTTTAAGCAACAAAACTAGCTTTGCTGTAATTCATCTTCTTCCAATGTGAAGTAACTGGTATCTTGTAAAACTTTCAAAGTAGCTTCCTCAACACTGATCATCAAGATAACATAAATATAAACAGTGGTGTGTCATAGTTTCATATTCATGTTTTAAAAAATATTATGTTATTGAGGGGACCTGTCTGGTTCCAACTGAGAATCAAAACCCCACCTTCCACCCCACCTTCCTTTACTCAGCCATCTACACCACAAACATTATAGATGCTGTTTAATCCTTTTGTTGTGTGATTCGAAAGTTACTGTCTTTCCCTTCCCTCTTTTATCCCTCTCTCTCTGTACCAGGCCACACCTGAGCCTTTGAAGAGGACAAGGACGCCCCATAGGACTTTGTCAAAAAAAAACGTTTTTGATACTGGCTGCACGGCTAGAATCTTCACCACCACCAGAACCAGCTCCAAACGGGTCAAATCCTCTGACTCCACCGCAGCGCGAAGCAATCATGTTCAGATGCCTGGGCCTTGGAACTGGTCCCCCGTCCTGGAGCAGGACTTCCTGGATGACATGCTGTCGGACCACCCGAGGTTCCTCAGCATGTCCCAGCAGCGGCCACTGTCCTACTGGGAGGATACTGCAGCAGAACTGCCTGAATACCTGGGACCCTGGAAGAGCCCAAGTCTTCACCCAAGTCCTCTCTAAATATTAGTAAACGTTTATGTTGCATCTATCTGTTACTCATCTCTCTCCCTTACCGTCCTTCTTGGCCTGAATATTTCCAGTTGCTTGTGGCTAGACTAGCTTGTACTTGTTAGATAGCTAACCTGCTAGCTATGCTACCTGCCTCTCATCACAAAACTATCAGTTCATGGCATTTTACAGTCTGTCAACAGTGGAGACATTAATAATGTACTGGTGGCCAGTTACCTTTGGTCATTTTTTTTTGTTTTGAAATCATACGTGTTTGACAAGCTAAGGCCACCAGTATGTTACATAAAAATCAGCATGGCTAATATCATGACAAGCTTACCAAAATACAAAATAGATGTTTGATTTTGGTTCACCAACAATCAAAAAATACATTGTTGGATGAGAATCTACACTAAATCATATAGTGTTTTCGATTAAAACCCTCAAAATGCTGTTTTGTCCAGGTCTGGATGTTTGTGGATGAGCTTGGTTTGGTTAAGTTGTGCAGTCATGGTAAAGACACCATGGAATTTGTGAACTAGTGATGTTGTTTACTGGCATTGATCGTAATTGTCCTCTGTTGTCGTTGGTGACCTATGCTTTCTGTCTGCCCGTCTGTATCAAAGATTTCTATTTTGAAACTAACTAGCAGTGCAGAGTAATACATTTTTAATGGGAAATTAATATGGCTGATGTGCCTGTAATAGACTATGTAACATCATGTGCAGTGCTATCGGTAATGTGATCTTGATCTTTTTTCCTTCTGTCTTTCAGCCAGTCCCACTGAAGCTAAAGTAAACATGATGCAAACTAGTAGTAACATTTCTGTTAGTTCTCTTACCGTTCTCCCCATCTTGTAGCTGTTTTTATAATATTCCTCACTCTCCTTTCCTCACTATTCAGACTTAAATTAAACCCAGAGACCAAAAGGTATGACTGAGGGACAGCCGGCTTAGTCCTAAAGTGTTTGTGCTTACCAAGCAATGGACACTGACTGACAAACGAGTCTTCAGTCCACAGTAGAGTGCAGCACATACAGGCATGCTATTTGAATTTTTCCAAAGGGAGTTCCTTCTGTTAAAACCAATCAAATCCCTCTATAGACAAACTATCATGTAATATAGGCTACTAGAATGAGAGAGAGAGAGCAGGCCAAGAGAAATGGAGGGAGACAGAGAAAGAAGGAGCAAACACATTATTGACAGTATCAACATTACTCATCTTCTCCAGCCCTGTCACAGCTTTGAACATACAGAGAACAACCAATTCCTTAACATATGAATGAGAAAAAAAACAACAAAAACCTCTCCTGTAATGGGCTCACATACAAAAATCAAACCGTGTCTGAAACTACACAAAGGCAGAGGCCAACCAGCTCTAGAATACAATTTACAAATGATAAGACACTCAAGAGACACTATGATAACTAATATCTAACATAGGAGAACACTGAGCACATGCATTCAGTTACAATTGATCATAATCCAGTGCAGGCAAAAAAAGATAGCAGCAGCTACTCTTTTTATGGCTTCGAAAGAAAATCATGATTGATTTCCAAAGTAATATGATTTATATCTTTTCATAGAAAATTCAATATCCACAGAATAGTCATCTGTGAATATTGCTATGTTGCGAACTGTGCAACCGTTTACCCCTGCTATGACTTCCTGTTAGCAGTCTAATACAGACAGTCCCAGTGGGAAAGAGAGAGAGAGAGAGAGAGAGAGAGAGAGAGAGAGAGAGAGAGTGAAGGAGAGAGGTGGTGGATTCAATATTCAGTCAATACTCTCAGTCCGCTGACCTTTTCCTCTCCTGCTCTCAATCTCGCCTCCCTCCGTCCCTCTGAGTCCATACTTCATTTGATTCAATAAGAAACGCTAATTCTCAAAGCAAACCAACACTTACAGATTATCTCCATAAGGGAATCGCTTTGTGTACAGAGAGGGGAGGAAAGAAGAGAAAGAGGAGAGAAGAGATGCAGCAGAGGGGAGGAGAAGAGCAACAAAGTTGAGAGGAGAATGTGGCTAAATTTCTGTTCCTTGCAGTGAGACAGTATTTACCAAAGAATACCACTTGTCTTAAACCTGTCATTTAGAGAAGGGGAGAGGGAAAAATACTAGTAATCTGTGCCCTGACATGATCCTTGACTCTGTCATGATGCTCACTCCTACATATTTTCACCTTCTTGGAAGCAGACATTTATAGGAGAGCTGGAAAGGAGGAGAGGTGCAAAGATGATCCTTAAACAAGTAGAATATGGAGGCAGGTGATAATGCATGTATGAATGAGACAGATAGATGAAGAGATTAATTACAGGGGAGGGATTCGATGAATGAGTGTATAGCCGAAAATTAACTTTGTGGCTCACATCCTAAGGTTCTGTCAAACTACAAAAAAATCAGGAATAATTTTTACTAGCCAGAATATAATGTACTTTATATGTCACCCTACCTGTTTCATGTATAGAACCAGGTGCTGTGTGGTAATTTAAAACTTTCTCACTGGCTTAATGGATCAAGTTAGCAATTCATCATAAATGCAACAGAATTCAAATTACAACACTTGTAATTTGACTGTATATATCCGACGCATTCAAATGTTATCGTCTTAAAAAGTTACTGGCCAGTGTGATGGGTGATCTATATTGATTTAACCGCCAAAGACAATTTGTTTTATCAGGATTTGGCGCATGGTGGGTGTTAATTTCAGTCCCGAGTGTGTGTTTTTAGCAGCAGAAGGAGGAATCTAAGCTTTGAGCTGCATGTGTGTGAGTGTGTACTGTATGTGTGCATGTGTGTTTGTGTGTTGTGCGTGGGCGCAGGCACACGTGAGTAAGCATGTGTGTGTACCTTGCTCAACAAAAGGCCGAGGTGACCGGAGCCAAATGTCTTGACTCCCATGGGTAGAGGGCTACATTCGGTGCTGACACAACAAAAGAAGCAGGAACTGACAAATACGGCATGACTGTTCCTCCAAAAGAGCACCTTTGTCCACAGAAATCTATTTTTCAAAGGTTAGCTGCTGCCCGGGGCTGGCCAATAGTAGAAATGTGGTTTCTCTCTTTACCTCACAGACCGATTGTTTGTGTTGAGCTGAAACCGGCACAGATGGAGGCAGGCAGCCAGGCTCCTTGTCTGGTGATCGATGTCTACCTGTTGCAGACACCGTGGGGAATGCAGGCAGGCTCTCCCTCTGCAGTGACACTTAGTAACAGTGTGGTATGTTGTTGTCAGTCTGAACAGACATACTGTACTTTCACTTGGGGTGTTGCATCATGGAGTTTTGGGACGCCTTCTTTAGTCACACCGCATTCAGGATATCAACTTTCTCTTACATTAATGACTTTTAATATTGCAAAAATTGGCTAGTAATTTCTGGGATAATCACATTTTTACTGAGTGAACTCTTGAGGATAGATACATTGCCAGAAGCAATAATACAGCAGCAATTAATAATACAGATTTTTTTCAGGATGATTTTCAATTAAAAATGGGCCTTCTGAGATTTACCTAGGAACTTGATTGCACGATTGAATAATTCATAATTATTCTTAGCCTTGAGGTAGCGAGTCACATCATTTCCCAGGAATACTATATATAACTTTGCTGCTTTGAGAATTGTTTAGTTGGCTAAGTTATTACTTTCATAAACTGCTTGAAACAGACTGCTGTTTGAAGAACATTGGATTTGGGCGAAAGGGCCAAGCCATGTATAAATACAAAAATAATGAATAAATAATTGAAAAAGCTCCTCATAACTGGTTCCAAGCTTTTGAGGCATGCATGTGGTGTTTTTCTCACATAAATATTCAGAAAACAGGGAAGGTTGCAGAGTATACAAATATGGATTCAGTGCCAAATGCAGTGACAAGGATTTCAATCAGCCTTATCTGTGGAACTCAAAATGTGTTTTGTCAAACAAATCACCAGGCATCTGGAAAATAAAGCAGTACTTTATGAATAATTATCAATATCTGATCACAGCATCACTTGGACATAGCTACACAATTTTTCAACTGCAGGCAACATGATAACCCACGGATCTCATGTGCGAAGGGATACTACTTTATTTATCCGAGTGATGCATTTGGATGAATACACTCCATACATTTTCAAAGTGAAAAATGGAGAATGGGAAACATTCTGCAAGCCTCTTGTTACCATTGAGGTGCCAGATACCAGGAATATGCAGAACTGTAGCTCTGCAGAGCTGGACAGAATAAGAGAGGAAAGGAGAGAGAGAGAAGGAGGGAAAGGAGGAGGGAAGGGGGAGGAGAGTTTAGGGAGATCACTTACTTTCTCTACATTAATCATAGATTGCTCTTGAGCTTTAATCTAAACATGGATAAGATAAATGGCTCTGAGTACCGCAAGGAGGAAGAAAAGCAAAGGCAAAACGGAAAGAGAGAAAGGAAACAAGCACAAGGAGAGAGTGAGAGAGTGAGAGAGAATGAGCGAGAGAGAGAGCGAGAGACACAGAGAGACAGAGAGAGAGAAATGAAAGGTAATATTGTCCTGAATGAATCCAAACTGTGAGGGAAAAAAAAATCCAGCCTGAAGTTCAACTGAGCAATTCAGCAGGTACACAAGCTTCAACCTGAACAAGAGCTTATTGAAAAACTTATCACAACATTTAATATTTAATTTTGAAGTCAAGCTCAAAGTATTCATCTACCTGATTCATCTGAGCAAGTGTGCTGATATGCAAGCTGCAATGTGAAAACTGCTCTTTGGAAAGCTCACACCATTCAATTTCTTAATTTATTTCATGTAGATTTCATATTTATATGAACATTAGATGCAATTTCATTTACCCATCTCCTCACACTAGGAAGGAAATTATCATTTTGATACTAAGGTGTGGAGAGCATTACAGTTTTATTGAATGTGTGCAATGTGTGTAAGCGTGTGTGTGAGAGAGTGAGTGAGAGAGAGCGATAGAGTGAGAGAGAGAGAGAGAGAGAGAGAGAGAGAGAGAGAGAGAGAGAGAGAGAGAGAGAGAGAGAGAGAGTTCTCATAAAAAAAGTTTCCGGGAGGTCTACAGACTATAGTCAGAAGGGAGGAAAAATAGTTATCTTTTATTCATGAGGAGCAGGGCCATCACTGAACATAATGTTTCAAAGAGACAGAGACAGAGAGAGAGAGACAAATAACAAGAGCAAAGGGAAATAAAGGACGAGAAGATGAAAATGAAAACATCATCGACAGAGAAGAGGGGTAGACCTATGTCTGGATTAGGGATTTCATCCAGGGTGCATGCACATTAGGACAGCATACCCACCTTTTCATTTGTGCAAATTATTTTTCAATTTCAATTTCAATTTATTTTTGAAAAGGGACAATGTACATTAATCAACAAATGTAAAGGTACCCGAGTTAGCCAAAGGCTAGTTTTCATATATAACCCATATCAAACCTCCTCTTTTTAGGTAAAATCATTGAAAAAGCTGAACAACTTCTTGGCACTAAACAACTGTTTTAATGTCTTCCAGTCAGGATTTCGACCACACCACAGCACTGAGACTGCCCTTGTTAAGGTCTTCAATGACATCCACTTAAACACAGACAGTGGCAGAATTTCAGTCTTAGTATTACTGGATCTCAGTGCTGCATTCAACACGGTCGACCACAACATATTACTAGACCGACTGGAAAACTGGGTGGGACTTTCCGGCACAGTACTAAATTGGTTTGAATCCTACTTAAAGGACAGGGACTACTTTGTGTCTATAAGTAATTACACATCTGAGCGGACAAAAATGACATGCGGAGTTCCCCAAGGCTCCATTCTGGGGCCTCTTCTATTCAACATCTACATGCTTCCACTGGCTCAGATTATGGAAAACAACAAAATATGTTACCATAATTATGCAGACAACACACAAATTTACATAACCATATCACCAGGGGACTATAATCCCACACAAGTGCTGAGTAAGTGCATTGAACAAATCAATGACTGGATGTGCCAGAATTTTCTTCAATTAAACAAAGATAAAACTGAAGTAATTGTTTTTGGAGCCAAGGAAGAACGATTAAAAGTCAGGTGCTGTGTGTTAATTTAAAACTTGCTCACTGGCTTATACAATGGATCAAGTTAGTAATTCATCATAAAATGCAACAGAATTCAAATGACAAGACTATAATTTGACCGTATACAATATGAAGCTGCACATACATTTTGGCATAGTCTCTTTTTTGGAGAATATAAAAGAATTATACTACTATCTCCTATACTGCTATAATATTATCTTGTAAATGTAGTGATAGCAATGGTTGATTACTGACTTGAGTTCATAGTTTAGCCATTCTTCTATGGCCAACGCAATATAAATGTTCAGCCAGAAGCATATGTGTGTGTGTGTGTGCGTGTATTTACATCTCTTCTGTAACAAGGGACAACAACATTCTACCCTCCCTCCTCCTTATGTCATCATTTGCTTTCTTTCTCTCCCTGTGAGGCGACATGCTGAGTTTAACAAGCGCGCCAATGCGACTCTGTGTCGCTGATGTACTGTAATGTTGCCATGTGTTAACCTTGAAGCTATTCACAGCCTTCAGCGAATTACATAAATCCACGCAGTTGAATTCTGTCCCATTCCATAGGCATACTAATACCTTTAAGAATAAAGGCAGAGGAATAAATGCCTCAGAGGGGAGAGGATCCAATTTATCTTCTTTCAGTCTCTCCTATAATGTCTCATTATTGTTCTCTGTTTTACATTTCCTTCATAGCCTCTGTCTTGGGTAGTGACTGAATCCACCGCTCATTCCCCTGAACTCCTAAGAAACGATGGAGAAATACTGTACAGAGTGCTCTACAGCAGTCCTGCTTGAGCATTGAATGGATCAATCTGGACACCGTCTCCTTGGTTTACATGATTACTGTGATAGCAACTGCTTTTGTTATTAGCTGTGAAGCAAAACATTAAGTATCATCAAGTCACAAAAAGACATCCAAACATAAAACGACCAGCCTGAAAGCTTCAGCAGAAACACAATGTCACAGCTTTTGAGAAATATAAATTGTAGAGTTCTGTTCCAAAACACTGTATCTATCGATTTTAAACAAGTGAAAACTAGCTTAGAGCTGGCTACATGCTTGGCAGCTGTGAGCATTGGCAAATGAAAACATGACAATGAAAAATCAAAATCAGTGAAAACTCTCTACTAAAACTGAACTACTAACATCAATACTACAATACATTGAACAAGGCCAATTCCCATGTTTCTATCACATATCTGTGATCGGGCCCAGTAGAAATAGGAAATTGTCCTGTACCACCTATGGCGTAGGACGTACGGACCCAACCAAATACTTGGGCCTTACCACAATGTTAGATTTAAGAGGTTACAGATGGGAGATGTGCATCCAGTACACACAAAATGTTTATTTAATTTACTGTAGGGAAAGAGAAAAACTGCTGCAAAGAAACTAAAAGGGAAACAGGTTAGTCCAACAATAATCTCTTTATTAGAAATCATAAATATGGATAAAATATTTGACTCGCCTGATGCAGGTTGTAACAGCAGAGAGCAATAATTTAGGAAAGCCACCACTAGGGGGCAGAGAGGGAGATACTACAACCCCAATAACGACACACCACGAGCACAATACACACTAGTACACGGCAGATCCAATGAACGCTAGGTGAAGAGGGTTAACTGCAAACTTTAAAGCTCACCATACCGAAAGCTTACCACACCGCATGCAGTGAACACAAATTAGGACCCAGTCTACTCCCCGCAGCGCAGTCCCTCTGCTCAAAAGAAAGAAAGATATACAAATGCAAGGTCTAGTAGATTATTATGAAATAGTTGGTTCATGGACAAGCTTATTTTTAACAATACAAACAATCTTCAGTAACAGTATAAAAATCCAGCACTAATGCAGGAATGGTCTCGTACACAGTATATGAACATATAATTTCCAATGCTTTTCAGATAAAACAGTTCAAATAAGTCGATCAAATAAGTCACTGGACAAAGCCACATTAGGCAAAACAACACGAGGCAAAACAGCAGCCTGGCACTGGATCCTAGGGGAAAAGAAGGCAGGTGTCAATTCTCTATATTGGAGGGATGATGTTTATACATTACCTCGGAAGGATTAACCCTCCTTCTGTTACCACTACCAGTAGGTCACCTGCATGGAGCGTAGGCTATGCTTGGTGTGACAGAGGAAAGGGTGACTGCCCTATCGCTGCCTGGAACGCTGCCTGGAACGTCAAAGGCCTACAGCACAGGACCAGTCTGAATCCTCACCATATAGGAACACACCTACAGTATTAACATGTGCATATTAGTAACACATTCATATATGAATGTTATGAAGGGGCAGGTATAATAAATTCACCGCCTACCTCATAACCACTGGGCTACAGCACAGGCCACACAGGAATCACCGAGGGACAAAACCACCCTAAAATCTGAATCACCAAAGCAATATAAGACTATGAACTAAATATTACAATTTCTCATTCTCAATCTTAGACTTGCATTACCTGCATCAACTGTACTGCAGAAGAAGGAGAAGTACCCTACACACCAAACCTTTGTCAGGCTCAAACAAAGGAAGGCTAGCTGACACACCTGTCCTTATGAGGAGAATGGACTGCTAATCAGTTCCAATGGCCCGCCTACTAAAGGCGGTGCCCTCTACCTAGGGTAGCAGCCATCACATATCACTTAAAAGTTATGAATGATTATATCTTAGCGTATTGAAAAGAAATGATGGAATTAATTCCATTACTGTTGGTATTCAAAAAAGTGGACAGTTTCATGCACCACAAATGCAACTGTCTAGGAGTATCTCTAAAAAATTCACTGCAAGTATGCAAACCACTATTATTGTTATATGATATATCTAATATGTCATATCAGCAACAACAATATGTATCAATGTAGCAGGTCTTCATCTGTGCCTGATGTTTCTTTCAACCTCATTTTTGTGCAATTGTGCAAGTTTCTTACCACTTACTCTACTTTTTTTCATTTGGGACCTATATGCACCCTAAAAGACAGAGCTTGAACATCAATTGAGGCATGTCTTTATCAGGTCTCCAATACAAAAAAACCTTCTCCCTTCCACAAACCTCTTTGCTAGGAATAATATTTATAGAACAGTAATGGCATGATGACAGAGGAAAATGTGCAGATGTCCACTGCAGTACAGGATGCAGCGCATGTGCGTTTTTGAATGCATTAAGCAGAGGTCAGGACTTTAATAAAATGAATTCATCATTCAGGCGCCGTGTAAGAACGTATAGCACACTATATAGTAATTAGGAGTTGGAAACTGGCACTGCCTTTGTTGTTGTGCAGTGGCACTCTGGTTGTTAGATGGTTGCTAAGGGTGAACAGTTCCTTGGGGCGTTTTTGATGTTTTCTATCAGTGGCAATATGACCTGATTATAGCAGGAGAGAGTGAGTTATGTAAAGGAGGAAGATAAAGGGAGGGAGAGAGAGAGAGAGAGAGAGAGAGAGTGAGTGAGAGAGAGAGAGAGAGAGAGAGTGTGTGTGTGTGTGTATGTGTGTGTGTGTGTGTGTGTGTGTGTGTGTGTGACACCGTGTTGTCAGCTGTGCAGCCAATAACAACAGAAGGTAACAGTTGGGCTTTTGGGAGAAGATACATCTCCCATCAGTTCCGTTCCCCTGCATTACTCTGTGTGTGTGTATATGAGCGAGGGTGTGTGTGTGTGTGTGTGAGTGAGTGTGTGAGTGTGTGTGTGTGTGTGTGTACATGAGCGCAATCTCCTGGATCTCACCTGAATCTGTGCTGTTATGAAAGCTCTGTTTCCAGAACATTACAGCTTTTTACGAGTGCTTTGGCCCAGTTTTCACAACAGAATTTCAATATGCAAAACTCTTAACGCACCTTGCCACTCAAAACGCTGCTGACATACATACAAAGTGCACAACTGTAAATCACCGCTTACTTCTCAGAATACACTCACCTGATATTAGTCCAATGTTCAAATTTTTATTACTAGACAAGCAGATCACTACATCAACTCAAAATATTGTGTATCACGTTTCATTACCTCCAACAACATTGCCCAGGTTAGTAGCATTGCAACACAATTAAAAATCACTTCATACATAAGGAGCTGTTAGAAAATCTGTATGGTTGTTTCAACATGGAGCAGGACAATATAGATGGTATTGAAAGTTGAGGTTTTGCATGCTATAAGCCATTTTAGAACTTAATGTTAAGAGTTTTGAACAATGGAAACTGAGTCAAAGCAATTGTAAAAAAATCTATTTTATAATGGTATTCAGTATGTTTATGTTTGAAGCTATAACATTTGCTGATCATAATAAGCCACGGGAATTAGTCATTCAAAATCTGCACAAGTAATTGCAGACTATTTGCTGGATGGAAATCGAACCCTGGCAGTGTTAATGCCCACTGAGCTGCACACAACCATCAAGGCCTGTATGTGAGTGTGTGTGCATGTGTATGCATGTATGTTATAGAGAGAGAGAGAGAGAGAGAGAGAGAGTTATTTTTATACTTTATAACTGTTCTATCTCACATGTCTTTGTGTGTATGTAAGTGTGTGTATGACCCTTAAAGCTGTCCTCTAGGCCGCTCACCATATCTGTCTTCAGGGATCCATTATCTCTCTGACACCTGCTCCTACAATATGATTAGTGGTATGAAAGTAGAGGATATTACAGTATGAGCTGCAGTTAAACATACAGTATGAGTCATCTTAAGATATTTTAAGTTACTTCGTTTTTAGATTAGCAGTTATGTTTTATGAGGACAGAATCATCTTTGTTCATGAAATGGTAAAGGGCTATATAAATAAACCTGACTTGACTTGGAATACTGACAGGAATTTAATTAGGGTTTGGGGATGAAATGCTTCAAGTGTTTCTGGTCCTAGAGCAGCACAGAAAACACCTGGCTCAGCTTGGCAGTGTCAGGGACTTTCAGCTATGCACAACTGATGAGTGTTTTGTGTGTGTATGTGTGTATGTGTGTGTGTGTGTGTGTGTGTGTTTGTGTGTGTGTATATGTGTGCGTAAAAGAGAGAGAGGGGCAGGGTGACGTGTGTGTATGCGTGTGTGTTATTTTTGCATGTGTATTGTAGATGCATTTGTGCACGCTGTACATATAGTGTATGTGTGTGTGTAAGGGGGGGGGGGGGGCGTAGTGTGTGTGTATGTATGTGAATGTGTAGTTTTGCATGTGTATTGTAGATGCATTTACATGCTGTGTGTGTGTGTGTGTGTGTGGATAGAGCATTTGTGTATTGAGTATGATGTGTGTGCAGGTGTGTGTGATGTATGTAGGTGTGTGCATGTGAGATGAACACAGTTGTTTGGACATGTGTGTGCAAGTTTTGCTTGGATCCAATATACACATGCATTGAAATTGTATAATCCTGCCTGCCCATGGCCTACAGCGGTCAATGAATAAATTGACCATTTCCATATCGACCACATCAGCATTTCTTCTTAAGGAATGCATATATGTGCATTGTTTATTGGATGATGCATTCCCACTAGTGCTTGATGGATTGTTCCTCCGGTTGAGGCAAACATGCCTGGTGCCCAAAATGGAAAAAGACCCCAGAGGTTGGCATGCACAGAAATTCCATATAGATATCAGTTTGCACGCATCGGATGCAATATCGATGCAGAATCTTTTTTTGTAAGCATGTAATTTTATAGGCCCATTTCTATAGCATCCTCTACTCAAGGTATTTTTGTGTCGATCATCATCGTCTGCACCTCCTTTTCTCTCTCTCTCTCACTACACATAGAAAAATCAGGGAACAGCTGCACCACTCTTGTTTTTACTGACTATTCCAGCTTTTTCCCCCAGTTTTCTTTGTTGTTGCCTCTCCTTTTGTTTCTGTGAAGCACCTTATTCGCCCGTTTTTGAAAGGTTTGACAGATTTACTTCCTTACTTCCTTCCTTCCGTACTTACTCACTTAGAATGCAAATGGTCTGCTTACCAATCTGCGCAAGAAGCAAGGGGTGATAAATTCAATGTACTGTTTTGATGAGTCTGTATAAACGTACTTCACTCCTTCTCCAACCCCTTCACAAGTGCAATCTAATGCTCAATAGGCCAGTTCAGTAGGACAGTCTGACCTCAGCTTTTCAACCGAAGAAGAAAAACAGTGGCTCTGTCTGGAGGCCTTATGCTTCATAGTTTGAAGAAGATTAAGCAAATTAAAGCAGAAAACTTTGAAAAAACAACCTTGCAAACCATTGGTTTACAAGGCAAAGCAGGAGTAACAAATTACTACCAGTTGAAAAAGGCACAGTTGTAGTGTACATTTCCTGGCCTGATTCACCTGCGGCACATCTGAGTTTCATTCTGACAAGAACTGTGACCGGTAAAGATTATCACAGATCACTTTTTGAGATCAACTGTTTTCAGAGGGATAAGGGATTTGATGTCACTGGAGGAGGGATTTAAAGGCTTTACTGACTCCTAGGAAAGAATCAGAAGAAAGACAGTGGTTCTCAGTTGTTTTTTGCTTTAAAAAAAAGTGTTACCAACCTCTGATATGCATTGTCTCCTTGAAACTGGTTATGTCAACTGATCAGATAGAATACTTTATCCTGTACCTAATTCACAGAGAGAGAAAGAGAGAGGGAGAGAGAGAGAGAGAGGGAGAGAGAGAGAGAGGGAGAGAGAGAGAGAGTCACAAAGAGAGACAGAAAGAGAGAGAGAGAAAGAGAAATGAAGGGCTGACTAAAAAAAAGAATAGAAAGAAAACAGCACAACAGTGGATGGCAGCACCAACAATAGGGTTGGAGGGACGTTACTTCCCTGTGATGCACTGTGATAGAGCTGGCTGTGGTCGTGCTTCTCTAATGGATGGCAACAGGGAACCTGAGTAGGAGGCTTGAGTGTGTGTGTGAGAGGGGTGGGTGAGAGGGGTGGGGGGGAGGGGGAGGGTTGTGCATTTGCCTGCACTAATGTATGACAGTGAGGTATGGGGTTATTTAATATTCAGATGTATTCAATTTTTCACAGAGGCCAGGTCACCTCTGAATGTGTCATTTGCCCCTGTTGGTCATAAATATGAGACAGCCGGCTTCTGTATAATGAAGAGAGGCCACTGTGTCATAGGTCAGAGCACAAGAACAATTGTGCCTGCATCAGGGTTTGAGTGAGCAAATGAGTGAGAGCTAAAGAGTGTGAACATTTCCATCTCTTTGTCCCTCTATCTTTACTTCGTTCTCTCCCTTTTTCATTTGAGAATGTTAAATGTTGATATGTACAGTCTAGTATGCACCATATGTTTTGCACTGTCCCTTTTTGTATGTGAGGTCCTACTGTGCCTTTGAACCGAATGAGTTGGTGTTTACTGTAAAACTGCACGTTGTCATCATGCCTCCGCATCAATGTCACCGAGACAAATCCCTGTATAATTACTGCACTTGGTGACTAAAGTGATTCTGCTTCTCTCTCTGCCAGAAAATGAAAGCAGATCCAAACTGCCTTATCCTGAGATCAGACAACAGCAGACCTCATTATCATCTTAGCAATGCTAAATATTACAACAGAATCAAATGGTCACATTACAAAACACCCCTGTCAAATTAGTTCACACAGTCTCACCCCGAGTCATTTGCTCACTGAATTAACATGGGTGCGCTTTGATTAAACGGTGTAATGGTCACAGGAGAAAATAATCACGCATAATTAATAATTATGATAATTATAATTGGGACCTGGAGTTTGTGAGATATTCATAAAGCATGGTTCAGTTCAGTCCACTAAGAAAGTGGAATGGAGCTGCAAAGAGTGATTGAGTAAAAACATAAAAACAAAACAAAATAACTTAAAAAAAAACAAAACCCTGAACATCTGCTGTCTATTCAGTCGATGGCACTAATGACATTTGGAAAGAAAGAAAAGAAAGATGAAAATGTGTTGTGCATCTGTGTGCACAACAGATTATTTCAAGCGTGATACATTTATATATGTAAGTAAGTTTCATCTTACCTCATCTTATCAAGTGTTTGTGACTCAACACTTCATATCCTATTTGATGCCATTTTTTAATATGCATATTTCTTGCTTTATCAGAGAACCGATGGGAGCGCTGGCATATGATAGGGTTTTGGGCGCGTCACAGTCTACGAATCATAATGTGAATGTGAACACGACTCGATTTACATATTTATCACTTCAAGTTCCACATATCCCAGCGCATACTGTAACTGCAGGGTTGGAATCTGGGGTAAAAACCCACTGTGTGGAGTTTAAGTCAAGGTCTGAATCTGGACCCATGAGAAGTGTGTGTGCATAGCTGCATATCTGTGTTTGTGTGTACATGTGCACCGCATATGTGTGTGTGTGTGTATGTGTGTGTGTGCAGCATGGTGCCCTGTGCTCCCACCAGCCATCTGTGCCTGCTGTTCTTTCTCTTTCTGTCGTCCATACAGGTAAAGCATGACAACAACCCTTCCCTTGCCTCTGTTAGCCAACCCAGCATGGTGACCTGGCCTAGATATGTTCGCTGGTATTGGCTTGATGTTTACACACACACACACACGCACACATACCTACACACACACATACACACACACACACACACACACACACACACACACACACACTTCACACATTTTGGTGAGCATTCATGCTACATCTCCTCACCAACATACTATATTCTGAGCATAATTCTAATAGGGTGACTACATTAGTGGCAAAGAACTACTGATGAAAATGCTAGTTCTACGATATATCTCAAATGCAAAATTCAGAGTTTACAATGTCTTCTCTGTGAATTTTAATATGAATCAAACTATGTCTCCGTCCGCCTGTTTCTCTCTTTCTCCGGCAGTGAGCTCTCCTCCTCATCCCTCTTCGCTCCCTGGTCTCTACTGAACTTTTTACAAGACTTGACTGTGTGCATGAGTGTGGTTGTGTGTGTGTGTGTGTGACCCTGTGGTTTGGATTGCCATTTATTTGTGCTGAGAACACAAAAAGTATATGCTGATCCACCACAATTTTGAGGTTTGTGCATGCATTTGTGTGTGTGCATGCATCTGTGTGAACGCCCATGTGCGTGCGTGAGTGATGGATGGGTGGATAACTATATTTATACAATGATGGACAGACTGACACAAAGATCAAGAGCTGTGAAAGCAGAAATAGCTGCAAAAATTGATGGATGGATGGATGGATAGATGGATGGATAGATAGATGGATGGAATGATGTATTCAGGCTGAGAGGAAGAGATCAAGAGGGATACAGAAACAAAGGAGCCAGGATGGCAGCAAGAGACATTTTAATTGCTACTGCTCCTCAACTCCTAACTAAATTTCTCTGGCGTTACCTACTTTCTCATTCAATTTCCTGTGATGCAAAATTAATTTAACGCTTTTCACTCTCAGCTCATTTACAGCAATCAATCCTGTCTTGTTTTGTCAACTCTGTCAAATTCAGCAATTATGCATTCTGTATGTTTGTGTGTGCATGTTGTCCTATCTCTCCATGCGATGCCTTACACTCCTGTTATCGCCTTCTGTTATTTGTAATTATATGTAACCCTAGCTGATTTGAATGTCCTGTGCGGGTGTCCGTGTGTGTGAGAGTGCGTGAATCTGAAAACAAACGTGTCTGTAGCACCTCGTCTTAAAGCCCTAGTGTGTGCTAGATGTGTACATTGCGTGTACCCTCATCCCCCCGATCAACTAATGCAATCATATGCATCGGAGGCTTGCAATGGAACCATGTTAATAGAGTTATATCCCAAGGCTGACTACTAGACTTCAATTAACCTACAAGGCATTACCAGAAAAAGAACTCGCAGCAAATGCGATTTTACCACTCATTACATTCATCATGAAGCTCAATTTTAAGACTTTCTAAAGAAGCACATGCTGAATAAGAAACAAGCTTCTTCTATTGTCTATTTTAACATATTTTATCAGTCCTCCTTCTATCAGAGGAAAAGCTTGCTCAGAAAACTGTGCATATAACTGTAATTTACAAAGCAACGCAGAACAGAGCAATCTCTCTGTGGCTGCCTCAATGCAATGTCCTATATCTTTATTTCCCCTGTGAGCCAATTTTATCAGCAGCTGTATACTCCATGAGCTTCATATAGAAAGAAAAAAAAAAAAAAGAAAGAACTGAAATGCTTGGCAAGCTGCGCTTTTCAAAAACTCCACTCTATAAAATATTCATCCTCAAACACAGGGTTCCTCTGGCAGTTTCTGAAGTGCCACTTTAGCTTTGAATGTGCCAGAAAAAGGAGGAGGAAGAGGAGGAGGAGGAGGAGGAAGCAGAGAGGGGAATGGAGAGAGGAAGTGTTTTGATGGAGTGAAAAGGTCAAAGCGTGTGACTGGAATGTGAGCGCTGAGAGACGGAGGGTCACTGATGGGTTAGAGAGTGTCTGCCACACACTCAGACACACTGACACATTCTGACACACACTGTAAAAAAAAAAAAAAAAAAATTGGATAGATTTACAGTAAACTACTGGCAGCGGGAATTTGGGTAACACTTTATTTGGATTTGGAATTATCAGCTGACCAAAAGTACATATTCAATAAAGTGTCAGCTGCTTATTCAATGCATCTCTACAGACTATGTAACCCTAAACCTGACTTAGCCTGACCCCAACGCTAAACCTGACATTTTTAAACCTAAACCTAACCCTAACCTGACCCCATTTCTAACATTAACCCCAACCCAAAGATTAACATTTAATATCTCAGACATTTAATATCTATAGAAGTTGAGTATCAACACTGGACTATCCAAATAAAGTGTGACCAGAATTCGTCTCTCCTATCCACCTCAAATTGCCTTCATTTGCAAATCATGTGTTTTTCCTTGCTGATCCCCCTGTGTTTCTGGGAACATTGTTGTCAGGCTTCATGGTTTCCACTGAGAGCAGTCGAACTACTGCAGCACCCTGCCGTTTCTTAAACACTGTAGACAACCGCACCAATCAAAGCATGTTGAGAGTGGGGAGAGGGAGGAGGCGATCATGGTGGCTAGAGCTGGGTTGTTCAACTGTGTGCCACGGAGGGCCGAGTGTACGCAGGTTTTGTTTCCCTTCCAAAGACAGCACCAGGTCATTTCACTGATTAGCACATTTTTGAACCAGAGAGAGGGGGAATTAATCAGTGAAATCAGGTTAGATCTCCCGCCTAATATTCGAGTGTCCTGCCAAAATGTCCTGGAGCAAGACTCTGGACTCCTACCAGCTCGTTCTGGATATGTATCAGCTATATACATAAAATGTAAATGTAAGGGAAAGCAGGATTACACAAATTGGATTATGTTACAATAGCATGAATTGGACACATTTTATCCTATTCGTCACGTAAATAGTTTAGCTAATGGTAAAGTTTAGTAAACAACTTAAGTTAAGATTAAGGTTAGGTTTAGGCAACTAAAACATTTTGACTAAGGTTATGGAAAGGCTTTGGTCACGTTAAATAAGAAATCCTAAAAATTACAGCTTCACTCATAGTAGAAATCTTCTTCATATGAGTTGTTTATTGAACCCAGGTTCTCAAAGTTGAAGGCAAAAGTAAATCACACCTTACTTTCCACTGTGTTAATTCAATATCAGACTACTACCTGTTTCTAGCTGTGCCTCCTTCACTTCATCTTTTCGTGTTGGGAAAACATATTTCTCTCTCTCTTTCATGTGCATGCAGCACACATTTGCATTTCAAGACATAGTGCTCATTCCACAAAATTTCAGGAGATCAGGCTGCAAAACAGCTCAGTGGAGACGGGCTGGTAAGATTTGTAAAAGTGTGTCTCAGAGGGGGTTTGATCTGTTCCGTCATTTATTCAACCACAGATTCAATTTCTAGAATACAAAACTGTAAGACATAAAAAAAAAAAAAAATGTAATATAAGTGAAATAATGTGAGATATACCTCCCTAGTGGCAATATTCTTCATCAGTTTTGAACCAGAATAAGTATAATCATCCTCAAAGGAGCAGTGCATCTGTTTTACATCTGCTCTCTCCATTAAATTTTACTATGTAAAAGAAAGAGACATTTTAAATGTACAAGTGGAAATTACTCATGGTGACATATGAAAATAATGATAATTCACAATAATAGCAATATATGATCGCTATTAATAATCCATCATTATTGTGTAGTCCTCATTTCCTTCCAACATTTTTCTAAAATTAGACTGCACACATATCTATCACTCTCTCTCTCTCTCACACACACACACACACACACACACACACACACACACACACACACACACACACACACACACACACACACACACACACACACACACACACATGTGGGAAGGTAAGTACATTCCTGTCTCCTCCTTCATGTTTATTAATGAACATCTTTGTGGAAAAATATTCCATAATCCCTTGAAATTCATGCCTCTGTGAATTGGCCTACGGCAACCATTAACAGCCATGTGCACACACACACACACACACACACACACACACACACACACACACACACACACACACTTTTTTGTTTTACCTAAGGACACACCATCCATTTGTCACTTTCACTATAGCTCCAAGCATAAGCATGAGCAGAGCAATTTTGTGTGTGTCTGTGCGTGGGTGTCCATGTGTGTATGTGTGCACACACACATGTGTGTTTTCAGGCTTGTGTGTGTGGTGTTTGCATTGGTAAAGCATCACTCTTGTCTAAACTGAATCCTGGCCTACGGACATACAATACTGTGTGTTATGAGCTTTAAATAAGCTGCCAGAGGTGAGAAAGGGAGACACACTGTTGCCGTTTTCTTGATCCGACTCTCACTTCAGTAGGACTGAACACATACACTGCGGCTCTTTCAACACACATCTTGGTAAAATGCAGGCATTTGGTTCCTATAGCACTTACGCATGTGTCAAGGGCAAACATCTACAGCTTTTGTGTGTGTGTATGTGTGTGTGTGTGTGTGAGAGAGAGAGAGAGAGAGTGTGTGTGATACACAAATGCAGAATGTCAAGTGTTTACTTCGAACTCCAAATCACCTTTGAGCAAAGGATGATGAGGATGAGAACTGAGATGAATAAAAGCCATGCGGGGAGAAGAGAGAAAACAAAGGGAAAGCATAAGAGGGTGGAAGAGAAGAGAAGAGAAGAGAAGAGCAGAGAAGAAGAAAAGTGAAATCTGAGAGAACAGGAAAGAGAAGTGAAGACACAAAGGCAAAGGAGTGCAGATGACAGGAGAAAACAGGAGAGATGAAAAGAGAAATAGGGGACAAAGGGAAAAGAAAAATCATTTAATGAGATCGACAGCAGCGGAGGAAGGAGAGCACAAACATATAACAGCTTTGGGACCTGGTGATAAAGGCACTCAGTGCGTACGAGAGGGGGTTATGTGGGTGACAGCAGCAATAATCCTGCCCTTGAAGAGCGCTCGACTTTTGCTCCCTGGAGATTTAAGTCAGTTTAGGTTGGGCTGGGGCTCTCCCGCCGAGACTCAGTGGGCCAATGGTTCAATTCCCGCAAGGAATTAAGCCTTAAATGCTCTGTTCCTCAATGCTCAAGGGTAGCTGAGAGGACTGTGTGCTTGACAGGGGCGCCATCCATGTATTTTGGGGTGATAATACAGTTGAAGCTGTGCTGTGCTGTTATGTACCCTATTTTATGTTTTTATTATCACTATCTCTCTTTTTAATGCCCATTTTTTCAATTTAAAATAAATGTGGAGTTTCATTCCAAAATGAGAACTCCTCCATTTGAATAAATGTGTCACCAGCTATTAAATAAATATGGCATGAAAAAAACCCTCACTTTTGACCATTTTAGTTAACAGCTATCTTTAATCATCTATTTATTAAGTAGTTTAGAAGATGTAATCATCTGTGTATTTCAAATATTGAGCGATCCAGTTAGCACTATTTTTCCAAACTGGAGACATATTAGAATGTTAGTTTCACAAACATATTCTTAATCTGCTGCTTCCAGCACCTCATTTGAGCTGTCTGGACTGAGATATTTAAATCCATTTTATGGCAGTGCCATTTCACCACATTGAAAATTTGAATATCTTATGTGCCTGTACAACTACACATTGCCATGAGATATTTAAGATCTCTGGAAACCTTATAATCGGTTTCATTTAAAATAATGACAGCTATCAATTTATGCCACAACAGACATGAATGGATATCATGAATGGATTTTAAATGAAAAAAATAATCATGATTAAATCTAGTAAAAAATGTGAATTGAAAACAATGTTGTTAGCAACAATCAATGTAAACCAACAAACCATCAAATGAAATGTATTCCATTCTGCAAACCTATTACTACCCACAAATGAAATTGCAACTCAACCATGGCCTTTGAATATAAGTGTGGAGTCATGTGGCAAAACAGGATTTTCCACAAGTAACTAAATATAAAAATGGCATCCCAACGTGATTCAATTACAAATGTAGGCCTATTGTAGTGGTGATAGATATTAATGGTGTCTGGTATCAATATAATTTAGAGTTAGCTTCAATGAGAATTAAGAACGGGGCACCAGATAACAGACAGCATCAAAAGGTCTCATCTGAAGGAGTGAATTCTTGGCATGTTTGAATTTAAACCCACACAATGAACACAGGAGGTGACTTTATGCAAGATAATATGTTTATTACTAAACTAAAGCACACTCAATAATCAGGTAAATACAAGTGAATATAGTACAGTATATACAAGCGGTATACCTATGAATTGTGATGAATCAATGGCAATAGGAATAAATGATCATGTGAATATACAATACTGATAATTAAACCAATATTTTAGCAGACACAATCATGGAAGATGAGCAGTGGAAGACATGAGTCGGCAAGATAGGAATAAAGGGGCGACAGTATAACTATCTGGAAAACTGACTCAAATGAATCTTTGAATAACTGAATGGTTAGGCTACTATAACCATAGGGAGCCGTAATAAAGTGTGTGATATGTGAATGTAATGGAATAGCTATGTGTGATGTATGATATGATGCCCAGCGGACAATGATCAGTACATACGACACCAGCGAAGGTCCGGAGGGAGATGAAGCACGCTGAGGCGTGAGGAGTCTCGGCTCGACGAGATGCTGGAGGATGAAGATCTGACGTCTGTTCAGTTGATCTCAGCAGGCCGCAGCAGGGTGAAGCACGCAGGCTGCTGGACAGGGCTGTGGGTCTCTCAAGGCTAACACCGACCCACTCTGGAGGTTTCGATGATTCTTCAGAGTTAAACTCAGCAGGATAGCTGATAGTGAGGTTGTAGCAGGCAGGACACACAGACACACGCGCTGGTGTGTGTGTGTGTGTATTTGTCAGGCAGATAGGCAAGGCAGCAAGGCTCTCTTCACTGTTTCAGATGAAACAGGCTTTCTACTTGGCTTGATGATGATGATGCAGTTGAGTCCGTCTTTGAAGACAAACTTTGGAACAAAGTTGTTGTCAGACTCCGTTAGCACACGTGTTGCGACCACGTAAAGTGCATGAAATCCGCATTGGAAATGTGTGTGTTTGGTTTTGTTGTGATCAGTTGAGGGGTGTGTGCGTGGGCTGGCATGTCTAGTTTTACGGCTCATTACATATGCATGAAACCCTAATTTTGGTTCCCAGATCTATCCAATATAATTGACCGTCGTAACATTAACATTATTAAACTCAGCACAAATTCCTGAACACTTTAATATCAAACATGGCTATCGAAGCCCTATGTAAAGATAACGAAATTGAATAACGTAAATAACTATTATATAAAACATCACAATGACTAACATAAAATTAGTCATATACATTAGAGTCCACCACAATGTGATACCCAAGGTTTCATGAGTCTGTATCAAAGATTTCTCTTGATTTTGGCAACATTCCAATGGGTGTCATCTCAGACTCTCTGTCTCTTTGGGGATTACCAAAGACAGGGCTGAGCGTTGGTGTTTTATGGTTATTTACCAGGTCTGGTCCTTGATACCAGCTCTTAGGGTGAAAATGGAGTGATTTACCAAGAGGTCAGTGGCCTCCTTTACGATCCAACCACTTTCCATCCACTTTCCTGATCCGTTATCAGGAAAGAGGCTCACACACAGGATGCAAGGCCCTTCCAGATGTGTGATGACAATGACGGTGTGGGTGCAGTTACTACACTATCAATCAAGGATAAACTTAAAGCAACATAATATCCTCTGTCCCACCTCCTCCAGGTGGTCTAGGTGTCAGCTTCTGACTAATCCCACAGTGCTTTGATGGGTGTTTCACATGACAGCCCGTTGATCATGTGGGTCATCAGTTGATGATGATATGATTGGCTGCTTGCCATCTTGCAAATTGACCGGGCCTGGAACAAGCAGCAGGTGTCACACAAAGAAACACCCAGTGTTAGCTAACACTGGGATGTTTAAAATAAACAGGGCACACAGAAAGAGAGCTGCTTATAATCTAGAGTGAACTTAGGGCAATTAGTCCCAATGACCCCTTCAGGAAGTGGGAGGTTAAAATGGACTACAGGAGAGTTTCATAGAGGAAACACTGTCCTGTAGAGAGATTGTCAGTATGTCAGGTAATGTCAGGGCAGGAATGAGGAACACCTATAAAGCTGGATGGAATAATCATTGACCTAATGCTATCACTCTTATTAACAAAAAAATGATACAAATCTCTCACAACCATCAGAGGAAGAGGCTGACACACCAGCTGGAGCATCTATTTATTCAGGCCATCTATTTGCCTGAATAAGAACCTTGGATTATGCTGACTTTTATAAATGAAACTGAGTGATTGAGTTTTTGCATCACTACTTATTATAGGACAGCAGCAAATGTAGATAATGGACATGCAATTTTGATGCCTTGGAAATGTAATGTTAACCTGACACTAATTGTTAAGCTAGCCTATGTTAACGTGGGCTAATCAAGATGCTATCTTTGACTGTAGTCGTGAGTAATGTTAGCACTAATACTAACATTAGCTAGAATGGCTAATGGCATTACAACTAGACAGCGAGCCATTACTTATATCCAGGGCTGCCAACTCTCACGCATTTCTCACTCTCAAGCTTCCCAAACAAATCAAACAAAACACAGCAAGACTGAGTATTCT